>NW_021297853.1:0-1164 GCF_002162155.2 Triticum dicoccoides
TCATCGTTGATAGAGAACTTTCATCTTTGACGAGAGGCTTCCCGTACTCGTATCTTTGTATCTGCACCTCCAAGATATCATAATGTACATCGTCGGGCAGGTAATTTGCAGGATTGCCATAACCGGGCACCATCCTCGGATCGACGATGTCGCTAGCAGGCACCTTGAGCGGGGGGCACGATTGCTTCGCTTGTTCGCCGAGCTGGGCAATTTGTTTCCCAGCTCGTCGTTCTTTCATCCTTTGATCACTTTTAGTACTTCCCGACCTCTCCGCTTCGGCAAATGCCTTTCCAATAATGCGCTCATAGTTGCCTTTCGGCGGAGACTTGGGTGGTTTTGTCAGGGCAGCCAGAGTGCGCTTCCCTTTCACCGGATCTACCTTCTCCTCTGGAGGTGGATGTCTCTTTGCTTTCAACCCTTGAAACTAGTCATCCACTTCGGTCTACGCGATCTTCGTGTTTTCCTCCTTGCTCCTCTCGTACGGTAACTTCTCTGGAGTCTTCAGAGAAGGACCGAATCTGTATCTCCTCCCGCCTTTGGTTGTACTACTAGACGCTGGCAGAGTAGACGGAGCGGATGTCTTCTTTCTGACGAGGCGGAGAAGGAGGAGGCTAGCTGCTCGGGCGCGCCGGCGCAGGCGGAGAAGGAGGCGGAGTGCCGCCACGCACCGGAGAAGGAGCGGGCCGAGTGCCCTGATCGTCACTTGCCGGTGGAGGAGGCGGAGTGCCCTGACTCGCCGGAGGAGGAGGAGGAGGCGGAGGCGTCCAGTTCGGAAGGTTGATGAGATCCTTCCGCCATAGGCATGGAGTCTTCAGAGCAGAACCCAGCCGATACTCCCCTTCACCGGTAGGGTGGTCAAGCCGGAGGTCCTCAAATCCCTCCGTTATTTCATCGACCATCACCTTAGCATATCCTTCTGGAATCGGCCGGCAGTGAAAAGTTGAGTCGGGTTTAGTAGGATAAACAGAGCCAACAGCCGCCTTGACCTTCAAATTGCTCCATTGCGCCATAAGGTGGCAATTTTCAGCATCCGTGATAGCATCCACGGGATAGCTGGCAGGAGCCGTCAAGGCATGCTCTGGCTGAAGCAGCTCGGTGGAAGCCACGCTGCTTTTCCGCTGAGATGGCGGGGTAGCTTCGGGGGAAGCTTCGGCAGGTCGTTTG
>NW_021297854.1:0-1634 GCF_002162155.2 Triticum dicoccoides
GCAAAAGAGAGCGAGAAGAGAAGGCGAAGCACGAGCGAGAAGCTAAAGGAACATCCTGCGCAAGCATAACTCCAACACCGTGTCCACTTCCCGGACTCCGCCGAGAAGGGGCCATCACGGTAACACACACGGTTGATTCATTTTAATTAAGTTTAGTTCAAGTCATCTACAACCGGACATTAACAAATTCCCATCTGCCCATAACCGCGGGCACGGCTTTCGAAAGATCAATCCCTGCAGGGGAGTCCCAACTTAGCCCATGACAAGCTCTCACGGTCAACGAAGGAATAGACCTCCACCCAAGTCACACCGATCAGACTCGGTATCTTGGTACAACAAGATGATTCGACAGGTTAAAACAAGTCCAGCAACACCGCCCGAATGTGCCGACAAATCCCGATAGGAGCTGCACATATCTCTTTCTCATGGCACACTCAGATGAGACTAGCTACGAGTAAAACCAACCCTCAAGTTTCCCCGAGGTGGCCCCGCAGGCAGCTCAGTTCGGACCAACACTCAGAGGGAGTACTGGCCCAAGGGGGGCTAAAATACGATGACCCTCGGGCTCCGGAAACCCAAGGGAAAAAGAGGCTAGGTGGCAAATGGTAAAACCAATGTTGGGCATTGCTGGAAAAGCTTTAATCAAGGCGAACTATCAAGGGGTTCCCATTATAACCCAACCGCGTAAGGGACGCAACAATCCGGGAACATAACACCGATATGACGGAAACTAGGGCGGCCAGAGTGGAACAAAACACTAGGCGAGAGGCCGAGCCTTCCACCCTTTACCAAGTATATAGATGCATTAAGATAACATAGCAATATAATGATATCCCAACAAGTAAATAAATGTTCCTACAAGGAACGGCTCCAATCTTCACCTGCAGCTAACAACGCTATACGAAGGGCTGAGCAAAGCGGTAACATAGCCAATCAACGGTTTGCTGGGACAATGGTGGGTTAGAGGTTCAACATGGCAATTGGGAGGCTGACAAGCAAAAGGTAGGCATCGTAGCAGTGGCAAAGCAAAAGAGCGAGCAAACTAGCATAGCAAAGATAGTAGTGATTTCGAGGGTATGATCATCTTGCCTGCACAGTTGTCAGAGTTGACTGGATCCTCACAAGCAAACTCAACGGGCTCCTCGGTAGCGAACTCGTCTCCCGGCTCTACCCAACAAGACAAACAAGCAATAAGGATACAATCAACCACGGGCAAGACCAAGCAATATGATGAAATGACGATATGCTATGCGGGATGCGATGCGGGATGCAAAATGCAAGATATGACAGGAAATGCACGAACCTGGCATCAACTTGGAAAACCAAGTGTGCCACTGGATAGAGGGGATGAAATCGCTTGAAAACGATATAAAGATCATTGGAATCAGAGCTGCGGGTTGGAAATGGCAAGCGTTTTAAGACATGACACCGGTCTGCGATTAACAGCAAGTAGGCATCTAAATGCGACGAAATGAACATGCTACAGCCACCAAACATGAAAACAAAATACATGGCAGTGATGTACACAAGATGGTTGACAAAACACTAGCACTGAGCCATAGGCAAATTCATCTATTAAGAGGTTCAAACAAGCATGGCTAAAACGCAAATGCAAAACAGATTTCAGACTTAGT
>NW_021297855.1:0-1397 GCF_002162155.2 Triticum dicoccoides
CTGGTTTTAGTTGCATTAGCCCAACACACTCATATTGCCATGTTTCATGCATGCATCATATTGTTGCACATTGTTTGGTGATGGTTGTGTATCGGTGTCCTTTGCGACAGGTTCTGCCTCCGAGGAGTACCGTGATTACCCTAACGAAGAACCGTATCAGTGCATCGAACCATCAGGCAAGCAACCAACCATTTGATCATATCGATACAATCCCATGTTCTCGCTCCTGCTCTCTTTTACTGCATTAAGACAACGCGTTTCAAACTGCTGTGTGCTACGGTAGTTGAACCCATTTCCTCTGCATGACCTGTCATTGCCACAGTAACTAGATGAAACCCACTAGCATGTGTAGGAGTTGATTGAGCCATATGTACGTGTTGTTCCTACCTTGCTATGCCTGCTATGCTTAGAGTCGTGTCAGGTCTGGTTCATCTGGGTGATGGGCTAGAGTGAAATGTTTATGTCGGTAATGAGAGTGGTGTGGTGAACATGATTTGGTAAAGGTATCGATGAGAGGCCATGTAGGAGTACATGGTGGGTTGTTTCATTGAAGCCGACCTTAAGCACTGAGATCTGTATGTGTGATTTAAGATACAGCTACTACCATGCATTGGGCCCTGAAATATGACCCCGCTCGACTTCTTATTCACCCTAGCTCTCTGTCCAGGAGTTGCAAGTAGTTTCTGGTGTTTGTAGCCTACTGGAGGCCGTGGACAGCGCTGACCGTAGGGGTCGTATGGGAAACCTCGGCCGGACTCCCTGCGGATGGAACCTGAATAGGCGATAAACCTGGACTAGAGGCTTAAGTGTTTAGGTAGGTCGTGGTCTACACCCACGTCGGCTTTCGCTTGAAGTCTGCCGAGCACATGTCGTGTGCAGACGCTAAGTGGTGGAAACATGTATGAAGAAGTACACCCCTGCAGGGTTAACATGATCTATTCGAATAGCCGCGTCCGCGGTAAAGGACTACTTGGTTGCCTATACAGTTCATAGACAAGTAAATGGAAACCACTAAAAGCCTCAAGATAAGTGTGAGTGCCGAGGATGGCTCTTCCGTAGGGAGACGGAGGTGGATCCTCGGTAGTGTATTGAAGTGGTGAGTAGTGGACTCGTGTGCGCAAAACCATTTCAAGTTGAAGTATCGTAGGATAGCCTAGCCAAGAGTCAAAGCTGGCTTGCTGCAATAACTCCACCAACTCTTCTTGATAATATGCATGTATGTAGGATCTGATGTAAGTCTTGCTGAGTACCTTTGTACTCATGTTGCTATAATTTACATTTTTCAGAAGACGCTGCAACCCCTTCTGATGGGTTCTATGTAGACATTGACATCAACGAGTAGGCTAAAGACCCAGGTGGTGACCCTGAGTTTGTGAAGGACCACGTAGTATAGCTAG
>NW_021297856.1:0-1244 GCF_002162155.2 Triticum dicoccoides
GAAGACGCGAGCGACGCCAGGATGCTCCAGACGATAGAGACCTTGGCAGAGCCGCCCACTAAGAAGAATGTCCCTCGTGCCCCGATCCTTAATAAAAAGATCAAAAGGATGAAATTCACAAAGCACATTATTATCACGAGTGAGTTTAGGAACTGAAAGAAGATTACGTGTCACAGATGGAACTCGAAGAACATTGCGAAGTTGAAGACTCCTATTGGCATGTCTAGTGAGAAGTGATGCTTGACCAATATGAGAGATGTGCATACCTGCTCCATTGGCGGTGTGGATCTTGTCGGAGCCATGGTAGGGTTCACGAGTGTGAAGCTTCCCCATCTCACTGGTCAGGTGCTCTGTCGCCCCAGAGTCCATGTACCAGTGGGGATCAATGGAGTAGGACTGAGTGTGTCCCTGTGGCTTCTGCGGCGGCGGACGATCAGCCATGGCGACCTGACGAGCAAAGTTGCGTGTATCTTCCCGTCATTGCCGAGACCAAGAAAACCCCGCTGGAAGCGCTTGTGACACTTCGAGGCCCAGTGCCCATCGCGACCACAAAGCTGGCACACACGTGGACCGCCAGCCCCTGGTAGCGTCGCAGTAGGAGGAGAGGCCGAGGTGGGTGGTGGTGACTGCCCCGAAGGAGCCCTGGATGAAGCAGAGGAGCGACCACCCTTGGTGGCGGCGTTTGCCGAGAGGGCGCCGTTGCCCCTGGATCGGCGCGTCTCGACTCGTTGCTCAGTAAGCAGGAGGCGTGAAAAGACCTCGTGTTCTGGCATGGGCGTGGAGTTGCCTCTCTCATCGATGATCTCGACTAGGGCGTCATACTCCTCATCAAGACCATTGACAATAAACGAGTTGAACTCGGAGTCGGTGAGGGGTTGTCCAATGGAGGCCAGCGTGTCGGCGAGACTCTTGACTTTGTTGTAGAACTCAGTGGCGGTGGAGTCAAGCTTCTGACACTCCCCAAGTTGGCGACGGAGCCCAGATACACGAGCCTGCGACTGTGCCGCAAACGAGCGCTCAAGAATAGTCCATGCCTCGTGGGACGTCTTGGCGAAGACAACAAGCCCAGCAACGGCCGGAGAGAGCGACCCCTGGATGGAGGAGAGGTTCGCCTGATCCTGCCCTGTCCAGACACGGTGAGCCGGATTATAGACCGGACCGTGCACGCTGTCAACCAGCGCAGGAGGGCAAGGGAGAGAGCCGTTGACATAGCCAAGCAGATAGTGACTCCCAAGAAGCGGAAG
>NW_021297857.1:0-1352 GCF_002162155.2 Triticum dicoccoides
AGTGCCTCCTTACATGCTAGTATCTCAGTAGCCTCCGGTTCAGAAATGTGGGGGAAGTGATGAGAGAGGCCGACAATAAACGCACCATTATGATCTCGAAGCACAGCACCACCGCCACCTTTGCCACCGAATTTAGACACGGCGCCATCCGAGTTAATCTTTATCCATCCCTCCTCCGGCACCTCCCACTTTGGCCTGCTCTGAACAACACTCTCCTTAATAGTAGGCTGATGGATACCTCTCCACTCATGCAAAAGATGCACAACCCTCTCCATTATTTCATGGGGCGGTGCAATCTGAATCCCATCACGTGCTTCATTCCTAGCGAGCCATAGAACATAAACCGACTGGATCATAGCCTCCCGCTCATCATCCCGAGCTCCAGTGAGCCAAGCCAACAGCTAGTTGGCCAATTCCCTTTGTGAATCCATCCACACAGGAGGACTAGCAACCCCAATCCCTTTCTCCCTTCGAAGCAAACTCCAGGAAAGAACAGAGTGAGGGCATGACCAGAACCGATGACAGATAGTCTCTTCCCTACCACAAGCAACACAGAATACACCAGCCTTAATATGTCGCCTATGCAGTTCTGATCCCACAGCTAGCCCATTACGAAGAATCCTCCAGAAGTGGATCTTAGCTTTACCAGGAACATTTCTCTTCCACAGCGCCAAAAATGCCTTGTGTTTATCAATAGAAGACGAAGACTCAGGCTGTCCCGAGCTCCCTCTTTTCCTCGAATGCACCGATATGGATACGGGTATCAGTATCGGGCCAATACGGATACGTAAATTCGTCATTTCAAAAAAAGTGCCAATACGGATACGTTGTAGCTACTCAAAGCAATCTGGGGAGATGAGAATAAGAGATCTTCAGAGATCAGAGAAGAAAGAAGAGGAGATGAGCTTGGATGGGCAGGAGAAATGAAGAGAAGTGTACATACATGGCTACTGCGTGAGAGGGGACGTTGGTGAGGAGGAAGATGGCTGCTGTGTGATAGGGGATGTTGGTGAGGAGGAGCAGCTTGTCGCCGGCTAGCCGCCGCCGCCGCTGGCCCTGGGACCTGGGTGAGCTGCCGCTGGGGACACAGCCGCCGCCTGGTGTGAGCACGGGAGGGAGGAAAGACGCTGTGAGGGAAAGGATGGGGGGCATCGGGGCAATAGGGTTGCTGGTTGCCTTTTAACTGGGCTGAGTGGGCTCTTACCTGGGCTGGAAAAGTATCCAAAACATACTGGCAAAGTATCCTTCGAGTATTGTAATTGTTTTAAATCATTTATTCTCGGATACTCCAGGGATACGTATCGGGGGCGTATCAGAGGAGTATCGGTATCCGATACGGTATCCGATACTGA
>NW_021297858.1:0-2399 GCF_002162155.2 Triticum dicoccoides
GATCGGCTTCAGTTAGCAGCAGTAGCGAAGGAATCGCTCGATCAGGTTCAGTTAACAGCCATCGATCGATCACTCGGGTTCAGTAACGCGTAGCATGCAGTGCAATCGCTCGGATTCAGTTAGAGACCAACGCCTCGCTTGGGTTCAGTTAGAGCCAATGCCTCGCACACACGCGCGTACGTGTACGAGAGAAACGTGCATCGCTCGGCCCCCGACCACCCACCGTAACCGGGAACTCCCCAAAATTTTCCTCGTCCTTGCTTCTACCACGGTTTTTTCCGTCATGGACGGCCCAAAGAATGTCATGCAGCTGTGTCTCCGGCCCGTCCAGGACGAGAGGCCCATTTTCTCTCATGATTTTTTGTCATAGAAGTAGGAGCCCACCACATCTATGATGATACCGGGTTTTGTCACAATTATCGTCATAGAAGTGTAATATGTATGACAGAAAAAAGTTTTGTTCGGCCCAACATGTCACGGATGTGTCTTTTTTTGTAGTGGTTCTCCTTATAGACACCACCAGTAAATGCATAGTACATGACTTAGTTGCCTCATCCTGATCTATTCTCATACGGTATGGTAGAGAAAAGATTGTACTCAGCGTACATAAGGACCTTGATCGTAGTCGTGCCTTCTCGTTGCCTTTGCCTTGACCAAATGCCTGAAAAGAAGCAACAAAAAACCACATTAGTGACATAAGCGAGTAGAATAGTAGTACCAACAAATATAGCCAATGTCCAATGTCTAAAGATACTAATCGCAATCACAATTCATTCTGGAGGTTACTTGATAATGTGCACCTTGATGCGTTGCCACTTCCACCAGCCAATTAGCAGGAGCTAGCGATTTGTATTTGCAACCACACATATTGTTTAGGCATCTTCAATAATATCTAAAAGAAAGACCATTATGCTGATTACATCAGCAGCAAAGAGTACTAGCTATTTTGAATCAGATAAAAAATCACTTGTATTCTAAACCTAAGCCGTAAATATGAACAATTTACCTATAAACTACACATCTTTCAGACACTCGGTGTAGGAAATATGCCCTAGAGGCAATAATAAAGTTGTTATTATTATATTTCCTTGTTCATGATAATTGTCTATTGTTCATGCTATAATTGTTTTAACAGGAAACCGTAATACATGTGTGAATACATAGACCGTAATATGTCCATAGTAAGCCTCTAGTTGACTAGCTCGTTGATCAATAGATGGTTGTGGTTTCCTGACCATGGACACTAAATGTCATTGATAACGGGATCACATCATTAGGAGAATGATGTGATGGACAAGACCCAATCCTAAGCATAGCACAAGATCGTGTAGTTCGTTTGCTAAGAGCTTTTCTAATGCCAAGTATCATTTTCTTAGACCATGATATTGTGCAACTCCCGGATACTGCAGGAATGCTTTGGGTGTACCAAATGTCACAACGTAACTGAGTGGCTATAAAGGTGCACTACAGGTATCTCCGAAAGTGTCTGTTGGGTTGGCACGAATAGAGACTGGGATTTGTCACTCCATATGACGGAGAGGTATCTCTAGGCCCACTCGATAATGCATCATCATAATGAGATCAATGTGACTAAGGAGTTAGTCACGGGATCATGCGTTACAGAACGAGAAAAGAGACTTGCCGGTAACGAGATTGAACGAGGTATGGGGATACCAACGATCGAATCTCGGGAAAGTAACATACCGATGGACAAAGAGAATTGTATGCGGGATTGATTGAATCCCCGACATCATGGTTCATCCGATGAGATCATCGTGGAACATGTGGGAGCCAACATGGGTATCTAGATCCCGATGTTGGTTATTGCCCGAAGACATGTCTCGGTCATGTCTGCATGGTTCCCAAACCCGTAGGGTCTACACACCTAATGTTCGGTGACGCTAGAGTTGTTATGGGAAATTGTATGTGGTTACCGAAGGTTGTTTGGAGTCCCGGATGAGATCCCAGACGTCACAAGGAGTTCCAGAATGGTTCGGAGGTAAAGATTTATATATGGGAAGTCCAGTTTCAGTCACCAGAATGGTTTCGGGGGTTATCGGTATTGTATCGGGACCACCAAAAGGTGTCCGGGGGTCCATCGGGTGGGGCCATCGGCCCCGGGGGACTTAATGGGCTGAACAAAGGTGGAAACCATCCTCTGGTGTGCCCCCCCCCCCAAGTTCACAAGGCGCCTAGGGTTGGAAACCCTAGGGGTGGGGGCGCCTCCCACCAAACTTGGGGGGCAAGTTCCCCCCCTTGGCCGCCCCCCCCCTTGCCCCTCTCCCCTTCCCCCTATAAATAGTGGGGGTGGGAGGGATTCCATACCCCTTCCCCTGGCGCAGCCCTCCCCCTCTCCAACACCTCCTCCTCCTCCATAGTGCCTGGCGAAGCCCTGTCGA
>NW_021297859.1:0-1791 GCF_002162155.2 Triticum dicoccoides
ATGGGTGAAAAAGATTCTCACAATCGAAAACAATTATGAGAGGATGGCAACAAGCTAGCACCATGAATCTTGAAGAGAATAGAGCAAGATTAAAGAGAAACTCTTCTTCGGTCTTCAAATGATGAGAATGACAACGAGAAACACCACCAAGAATTATTGAGGCACACCGGAAGAATCAAAAGCGAAGAGGTTGAGCCAACTATGAAAAGAATTTGAAAGATCTTGGAGAAAAGCATTTGACTAATGATAACTCATTCTTACGTCAAACTTGGAGAAGAATTTAGGATAGCTCTGGGAAAATAGAAGAGTCAGGTAAGATTCTGGGAAAAGACCTGTGGGTTAGGGCCCACTCAAAAGAACACCGTTGAAAAGATTTAAAAGAGATGTTGCACCGGTTGAATTAAATGACTTGAATGAGATACCAATCTCGAAAGAGCTTGAACGAATGCAGAGTGGAAACACGAATCTTCGAGATATCTTGAGCACTCCGGAACAATTTAATAGTGAGAGATGGATGATTAAGAGGTGCACCGGCATAAGAAAAGCATTGGAAAAAAAAGGAGTATGCTTAATACCAAAGCTTGAATTAAATCCACCGGAGAAGAAAAGAACGAGGAATGACGAACTTGAAGCTCCATTAGAATCTTCATGAGAATCACCGGATAAGAACATTGACGGAAAGAATGGAGAAACTTCCCATCAATAAAATGGATACTTGAAGAAGAAATCTTAGTCCTTGAAGAAAACAAAAGGGAGGGAGGGTGGGAAAAACAAAGGCAACTTGGAGACGGATGAAACAAACACCGTTGAGAAGAAGGGATAAATGATCTTGCAAATGTTGACGTGAACGGATCCACTTGAGGAGAGACACACCGGTTAAAAAAAGGATTGACAAGACAGACTCGATGATCAAGAAGGATTAGTATTCCCATAGGAATATGAGAACACCATTTGGAAAAGGTATGGAATCAACATTTGACTTCGAAGCAACTCGAATACCACAACTCAAAACAAAACAAAGGATTGGCTTGCAAAATAAGCCAGAACAAACATATGATAGAGATTTCATCCGAAGTTTTCGTGGTGGGGCCTACACGGGCTCGATCGTACAGCACCATCATGTACAAGGCAGTGCACATGACATACGAAGCGTCCCCGAGTCGGCATAGCCAAGGACTCTTTAAGACACAACGAGACCACTGTAAAACCAACCGTGAATAGGCGGACCACTAGACGTCGAACCCCAATTTCATATCATACATCCGTCAGAAAGATATCCTAAGAGCTACTTGAATTCCCACCTATGAAACTCCCGAAATTTTCCAGTTATGCAATCAGGTGTTGGGGATACAGGGGAAGCATAATATCTCACACAAACTAACAAATCCTACATCCAGCTGTATCCATCCTTCAACACATAACCAAGAAACCTTCGGAAATCATCTACCTCAACCTTCGAAAAGCATCCGTTATACAAGTTATGGCAATACTCCCGTACTCACCTCAGTACTGGGTTATCGGGGTTATCTCACCAACGAACTGCATAAAAGAGATTTTCGATGTCGGCGTACTAAACTCAGGTATTCCAGAACTGCAACGATAAAATTATGATGACAACACCTCAGAGCTCAACTCCCCGGGACACTTCCACTAAACCCCTGACAGGAGGCACCAAGACAATGTTCTCATCATAAAACCATCGGAACGATTCCAAGATACCCGCGTGATCCTAAATTTTTTTTTAGTGAAATTTGAGAAGAGAAGAGTCAAAACTCTACGTCAGGATGCCTC
>NW_021297860.1:0-1988 GCF_002162155.2 Triticum dicoccoides
GTTGCCTCCTCATTTTGTGGCAGCACGGCTACCTTCAGGGCATTGTTGCTTCGACCACTCTCTCCTATGATGACGTAACAGATATAGTACGAATTGCAGCGAATCCTGTTTCATTAGTATAATCAACACATAACCAGGTAGTCCCTACTTTATCAGGGTTTATTCTCTGTAATTATTTCAGCGATCACTTGCCCACATATTTTTAGTCAGAGCCAAACCAACATATCCTCTTTTATTGTCATGTGCCCACAATTTCTTTTAATTATAATCAACCAACATATTCTCTTTTATTGTCAAATAGCACGTCGGATGCACAACAGTTCAAGTCTGGCTAGGCAAGTAGTAGGCACCAAAACGACATGTGTTTGTAAGGCGCTAACAAAAATCCAAAACAACCACTGAGTTGAAGGATCAAACTCACGATCTCAAAAACTCGACCACGCGCTGCTAGCCACTCGGACAAACAGCTCATGCTAACAAATGGCCAGCGCAAATGTTTAATGATATACTGTAGCGTACCATTTAAAACAATTTTTCTCATCTAATTGAACTTATCAAAAAATAAATTAATAATTACGATATCTCGAATATTCTTCAAAACATGAAATTTTATTTAAATTCACAAAAAAATTAAAAACATGAACCTTTTATAAGAAAACAAACTTTTTTTGAATATGTGAACAATTTTTGAAAATTAAATATGTTTTGAACATTGAAACAATTTTCAAAAACATGTTTTCTAACACAAGCATTACTTTGAATTTGTGAACGTTTCAATAAAAATGAATAATTTTTGAATTTGTATCATTTTCAAAATGCAATTTATTTTGAAAATATCGAAAAAATTGAAAAACATAAAAAACAATTAAAATGCGAAAACTTTCTATAGATTTCAATAAATTCCGGAACGGGAAGAAAAATTTGAAGTTTGGAAAAAATTCAAAATGGTAAAAATGTAATAAACTCTGGAGATTTTAAGAAAATTTAATCAAAAACTAAAATTCTGAAAAATTGAATTTATGTAAAAAAAAGAAACTTGGAATAGAAAAAAAAGGAAAGAGAAAAGAAAACAGGAAAGAAAAGAAAAGGAAAAAGAAGCAGAACAGAGAAAAAAATAAAAATGGGTCGTCCCAATACTAGGCGCCATATGTGAAACTTCGTCTATTTTCTGCCCAGGGCAGTAAATAAAGGTTCTCAACTGCATGGACAGGAAATAAATGGGCTGGGCCTCAGCGCGCGCGGCCACATACGAAATTTTGGATAAAGCTGGTTATTTTATGGCAGACGGACACAGAAAAAAGTAGTACCACCTTGGATAGAACAAAAAAATCGGTGGTGAACAGATGAAAAAATCGGAGAAACGCACCTTGCTTTATTAGTAGGTATAGAATTCACTCAAAAGAAAGTTTCATATATCTTGAACACTAAGTATATTAACATTAAGCAAATTACCATGCTATTAATGACTCTCAAAATAATCTAAGTGAAGCATGAGAGATCAATAGTTTCTTTAAAACAAATCCACCACCGTGCTCTAAAAGATATAAGTGAAGCACTAGAGCAAAAATTATCACGCTCAAAAGATATAAGTGAAGTACTATGAGCAAAACTATCAAGCTCAAAAGATATAAGTGAAGCACAGAGACTATTCTAACAAATTCCAATTCATGTATGGCTCTCTCAAAAGGTGTGTACAGCAAGGATGATTATGGTAAACTAACAAGCAAAGACGCAAATAATACAAGACGCTCCAAGCAAAACACATATCATGTGGTGAATAAAAATATAGCTCCAAGTAAATTACCGATGGAAATGGACGAAAGAGGGGATGCCTTCCGGGGAATCCCCAAGCTTTGACCTTTTGGTGTCCTTGGGCTATCTTGGGGGTGCCATGGGCATCCCCAAGCTTAGGCTCTTGCCACTCCTTGTTCCATAATCCATCAAAAGAATTCACCCAAAACTTGAAAACTTCACAACACAAAACTCAA
>NW_021297861.1:0-1013 GCF_002162155.2 Triticum dicoccoides
ACCACATGGGCAAGATGACTGAAAAGCCTCATTTTCAGTAAGATGGAACAAGATAGCAACTTGTTGGAAGTAACACATTTTGATGTGTGCAGTCGAATGAGTGCTGAGGCATGCAGTGAATATCATTATGTTCTTACTTCACAGATGATTCGAGTAAATGTTGAGTATATTTACTTGATGAAACACAAGTCTGAATTATTGAATGGTTCAAGTAATTTCAGAGTGAAGTAGCAGATCATTGTGACAAGAGGATAAAATGTCTATGATATGATCATAGAGATGAATATCTGAGTTACGAGTTTTGGCACACAATTAAGACATTGTGGAAATTGTTTCGCAATTAATACCGCCTGGAACACCATAATGTGATGGTGTGTCCGAACATCATAGTTGCACCCTATTGGATATGGTGCGTACCATGATGTCTCTTATCAAATTACCACTGTCATTCATGGGTTAGGCATTAGAGACAACCACATTCACTTTAAATAGGGCACCACGTAATTCCGTTGAGATGACACCGTATGAACTATGGTTTAGAGAAACCTAAGTCGTCGTTTCTTAAAGGTTTGGGGCTGCGATGCTTATGTGAAAAAGTTTCAGGATTGATAAGCTCGAACCCAAAGCGGATAAAATGCATCTTCATAGGACACCCAAAACAGTTGGGTATACCTCCTAATTCAGATCCGAAAGCAATATGGATTGTTTCTTGAATCGGGTCCTTTCTCGAGGAAAGATTTCTCTCGAAAGAGTTGAGTGGGAGGATGGTGGAGACTTGATGAGGTTATTGAACCATCACTTCAACAAGTGTGTAGCAGGGCACAGGAAGTTGTTCCTGTGGCACCTACACCAATTGAAGTAGAAGCTTATGATAGTGATCATGAAGTTTCGGATCAAGTCACTACCGTACCTTGTAGGGTGACATGGATACGTACTACTTCAGAGTGGTACAGTAATCCTGTCTTGAAGGTCATGTTGCTAGACAACAATGAACCTACGAGCTATGGAGAAGC
>NW_021297862.1:0-1317 GCF_002162155.2 Triticum dicoccoides
CCATCGCGTCTGGACGGGGCAGGACCAGGCGAACCTCTCCTCCATCCAGGGGTCGCTCTCGCCGGCAGTTGCCGGCCTTGTTGTCTTCGCGAAGACGTCTCATGAGGCCTGGACCATCCTTGAGCGCACCTTTGCAGCGCAGTCCCAGGCTCGTGTCTCTGCACTCCGTCGTCAGCTTGGAGAGTGTCAGAAGCTTGACTCCACGGCCACTGAGTTCTACAACAAGGTCAAGGGCCTTGCCGACACATTGGCCTCCATTGGACAACCCCTCACCGACTCCGAGTTCAACTCGTTTATTGTCAATGGTCTTGATGAGGAGTATGATGCCTTAGTCGAGATCATCAACGAGCGGGGTAACTCGACACCCATGTTGGCACACGAGGTTTTCTCTCGGCTTCTTCTCACTGAGCAACGGGTCGAGACTCGCCACACCAGGGGCACTGGCTCTCTCTCGGCCAACGTCGCCACCAAGGGTGGCCGCTCTTCTTCATCACCCCGGTCTCCCTTGGGGCTGCCACCGTCGCCCGCCTCGGCCCCCCCACCTACTGCGACCTTACCGGGGGCTGGCGGTCCACGTGTGTGTCAGCTTTGTGGCCGCGATGGGCACTGGGCCTCCAAGTGTCATAAGCGCTTCCAGCGAAGCTTCCTTGGTCTTGGCAATGACGGCAAAGATACACGCAACAATGCCCGTCAGGTCGCCATGGCTGATCGTCCCGCACCGCAGAAGCACCAGGGACACACTCAGTCCTACTCCATCGATCCACACTGGTACATGGACTCTGGGGCGATAGAGCATCTGACTAGTGAGATGGGGAAGCTTCACACTCGTGAACCCTATCATGGCTCCGACAAGATCCACACCGCCAATGGAGCAGGTATGCACATCTCTCATATTGGTCAAGCATCTCTTCTCACTAGACATGCCAATAGGAGTCTTCAGCTTCGCAATGTTCTTCGCGTTCCATCTGTGACCCGCAATCTTCTTTCAGTTCCTAAACTCACACGTGATAATAATGTACTTTGTGAATTTCACCCTTTTGATCTTTTTATTAAGGATCGGGGCACGAGGGACATTCTTCTTAGTGGGCGGTTGTGCCAGGGCCTCTACCGTCTGGAGCATCCTGGCGTCGCTCGCGTTTTCAGTGGAGTTCGGGTCTCTCCGTCACAGTGGCATGCTCGTCTTGGTCACCCGGCCACACCTATTGTCCGTCATATTTTGCGTCGTCATGAGCTTCCTAGTTTGTCTAGTAATAAAGATGTAGCAGTGTGTGATGCTTGTCAGCAGGGGAAGAGTCATCAACTTCCTTTTTCGGAGTC
>NW_021297863.1:0-947 GCF_002162155.2 Triticum dicoccoides
TTAAGGAATGCTGTTTTGACGTCCATCTGCCATATCTCATAATCATAGTATGCGGCAATTGCTAACATGATTCGGACGGACTTTAGCTTCGCTACGGGAGAGAATGTCTCGTCGTAGTCAATCCCTTGAACCTGTCGATAACCCTTAGCGACAAGTCGAGCTTTATAGATGGTAACATTACCATCCGCGTCCGTCTTCTTCTTAAAGATCCATTTGTTTTCTATCGCTCGCCGATCATCGGGCAAGTCTGTCAAAGTCCATACTTTGTTTTCATACATGGATTCTATCTCGGATTTCATGGCTTCAAGCCATTTGTTGGAATCCGGGCCCGCCATTGCTTCTTCATAGTTCGAAGGTTCATTGTTGTCTAACAACATGATTTCCAGGACAGGGTTGCCGTACCACTCTGGTGCGGAACGTGTCCTTGTGGACCTACGAAGTTCAGCACTAACTTGATCTGAAGTACCTTGATCATTATCATGGTTTTCCTCTTCAGTTGGTGTGGGCATCACAGGAACGGTTTCCTGTGCTGCGTCACTATCCCGCTCAAGAGGTAGTACTTCATTGAGTTCTACTTTCCTCCCACTTACTTCTTTCGAGAGAAACTCTTTTTCCAGAAAGCATCCGTTCTTGGCAACAAAGATCTTGCCTTCGGATCTTAAGTAGAAGGTATACCCTACAGTTTCCTTAGGGTATCCTATGAATACGCATTTTTCCGACTTGGGTTCGAGCTTTTCAGGTTGAAGTTTCTTGACATAAGCTTCGCATCCCCAAACTTTTAGAAACGACAGCTTAGGTTTCTTTCCAAACCATAATTCATACGGTGTCGTCTCAACGGATTTAGACGGTGCCCTATTTAAAGTGAATGTAGCTGTCTCTAGAGCGTATCCCCAAAATGATAGCGGTAAATCGGTAAGAGACATCATAGACCGCACCATATCCAATAG
>NW_021297864.1:0-1078 GCF_002162155.2 Triticum dicoccoides
GGGTAAGGTGCTTTGGCGACTCAGATTTGGTGGCTCAACAGGTCTCAGGCAAGTGGGATTCTAAGGATCCCCTTATGGTGGCTTATCGCCGTGAGGTTGATGCCGTTGCTGGACACTTCAAGAGTTATCAAGTGGAACACATTGATCGCAGGAAGAATGAGGCGGCTGATGCTTTAAGCCGGCTAGGGTCTCAGCGTAAGCCGGTGCCACCTAATACCTTCTTGGATATTCTGCATAACCCTTCTGTCAAATTACCCACAATGGAAGACTTGGTTGTTCCTGACCCGAAAGCACAATTGGTGGCGGCTCTTCACGTCAACCCAGATTGGACAGTTCCGTATTTGGCTTACATGACTCGGGGGTGAATTACCTGAGGACGAAACCTTGGCTAGGCAGATAACCCAGCGGTCTAAGTCAATGACGATTACTAATGGTGAGTTGCATCATCACAGTGTCATTGGGGCGTTTTAACGTCGTGTCTCTCCTGAGGAAGGTCAAGAAATTCTTCGTGAGATTCATGAAGGAGATTGTGTCCATCACACTGGTTCAAAGTCTCTTGTAGCTAAGGCTTTTCTTCATGGTTTTTATTGGCCGATGGCTCATGCTGATGCGAAGGATCTAGCCAGTAAATGTGACGACTGTTAGAAATTCTCACGATGAGCTCACGTGCCGGCTCAAGAATTGAGGATGATTCCAATTACTTGGCCGTTTGCCGCCTGGGGGCTTGACATGGTTGGGACTTTCAAAAGATCCAAAGATAAAAAGACCCACCTCTTGGTGGCGGTTGATAAATTCACAAAGTGGGTTGAGGCAGAGCCGGTTAGTAAGTGTGATGCAGCCATAGCGGTTCAATTCATGAAAAAGGTGATATTTCGTTTTGGCTTTCCACATAGCATTATAACTGATAATGGTACGAATCTGTCCAAGGGTGCCATGGAGGAGTTCTGTCAACGTGAGCATATCCGACTTGATGTTTCACCAGTAGCTCACCCTCAATCCAATTGTCAAGCTGAAAGAGCCAATCAGGAAATCTTGAAGGGCATCAAACCCCGGCTTATGGTTCCTCTAAAATGGACGC
>NW_021297865.1:0-1770 GCF_002162155.2 Triticum dicoccoides
TTCCTCCGGGAAGAAGGCGGGATACTCGAGTCGAAGATGATCCTCCCTTTCCCAAGTTGCTTCATCCTCGGAATGGTGCGACCATTGAACCTTGAGAAACTTGATATTATGACGTCGCGTGGTACGTTCGGCTTGATCGAGGATACGAATGGGGTACTCTCGATATGTAAGATCATCTTGGAGATCAAGCGTTTCGTGGTCCACTTCACGGATAGGATCCGAGAAGCAACGCCTGAGTTGAGAAACGTGGAAGACATCGTGAACTCTGGAGAGGTGCGGAGGTAGTTCCAACTGGTAGGCAACTTCTCCTCGTTTGGCAAGAATGCGAAAAGGTCCAATGTAACGAGGAGCCAATTTGCCTTTGATACCGAAACGATGGGTTCCCTTCAGAGGGGTGACCCGAAGATAAGCCTTCTCGTCAACCTCGAAAGTCATAGCCTTATGTTTTCGGTCATATTGACTCTTTTGACGGGATTGGGCTGTTTTCAACTTTTCATGAACGATACGAACTTGTTCTTCTGCTTCCTGAATCATATCCGGGCCAAAGAATTGTCTTTCCCCGGTCTCTGACCAGTTAAGGGGTGTTCGACATCGTCGTCCATAGAGAACTTCAAATGGGGCTTTACCCAAGCTAGATTGATAGCTGTTATTGTAAGCGAATTCGGCAAATGGAAGGCACTTCTCCCAGTCCATTCCGAACGAGATAACAGAGGCTCGGAGCATGTCTTCTAGAATTTGGTTGACGCGTTCCACTTGACCACTCGACTGAGGGTGGAAAGCGGTGCTAAAGGAGAGACGAGTTCCCATAGCATTTTGGAAACTTTCCCAAAATCGAGAGGTGAACAGACTTCCTCGATCCGAGTTAATTTCCAAAGGGACACCATGAAGGGACACTATTCGGGAGATGTATAAGTCTGCCAGCTGACTAGCGGTTATACTCTCACGAACAGGTAAGAAATGAGCTACTTTGGAAAGACGATCGACCACGACGAAAATAGCATTATTCCCTCTCTTGGTCCTGGGAAAACCAGTAATGAAATCCATACCAATTTTATCCCATTTCCATTCAGGAATAGCTAAGGGTTGAAGGGTGCCAGCAGGCCGTTGATGCTCTACTTTTACACGACGACAGACGTCGCAATTAGCAATATACTGAGCAATTTCTCTCTTCATCCTAGTCCACCAGAACCTCTGGCGTAGGTCCTGATACATTTTAGTACTACCGGGATGAATAGTGAGAGGAGATTCATGAGCCTCCTTAAGGATCAACTGCCGTAGATGCTGGTTCTTGGGAACCACTAGACGGTTCTCAAAGTACACAACACCATGATCATTTGTGGAGAAACAACTAGCACCTCCGCTAGCAATGTTCTCTTTGATTTTAGATATTCCCTTATCTCGCTTCTGGGCAGCGATGATTTGATCCGTAAGAGTAGGTTTTGCTACCAAGGTGGAAAGAAAACCTTGAGGTACAATGTGAAGGTTAAGCTTCCGAAATTCATCATGGAGAAGCGGTTGACTTTGTTGTAACATCAGGTTGTTACAATAAGATTTACGACTTAGCGCATCAGCCATGACGTTGGCTTTCCCTGGGGTGTAGGTTATTCCTAAGTCGAAGTCTGTGATCAATTCAACCCAACGTCTTTGCCTGAGATTCAGATCCGGTTGGGTGAAGATGTACTTCAGACTTTGGTGATCAGTGAATATTTCGCAACGATTACCGAGGAGGTAATGTCGCCAGGTCTTAAGTGCATAGACTACGGCTGCAAG
>NW_021297866.1:0-1219 GCF_002162155.2 Triticum dicoccoides
GAGGGTTTCACAGATCCCCATTTCAAGTTTCTGATGAAGAGTAAACATGATGCAACACTCTAATGCATGACTAGCTAGGGTGTGACAACTCACCCCCACTCAAAAGAATCTCGTCCCGAGATTTGGGTTCCTCCGGGAAGAAGGCGGGATACTCGAGTCGAAGACGATCCTCCCTTTCCCAGGTTGCTTCATCCTCGGAATGGTGCGACCATTGAACCTTGAGAAACTTGATATTATGACGTCGCGTGGTACGTTCGGCTTGATCGAGGATACGAATGGGGTACTCTCGATATGTAAGATCATCTTGGAGATCAAGCGTTTCGTGGTCCACTTCACGGATAGGATCCGAGAAGCAACGCCTGAGTTGAGAAACGTGGAAGACATCGTGAACTCTGGAGAGGTGCGGAGGTAGTTCCAACTGGTAGGCAACTTCTCCTCGTTTGGCAAGAATGTGAAAAGGTCCAATGTAACGAGGAGCCAATTTGCCTTTGATACCGAAACGATGGGTTCCCTTCAGAGGGGTGACCCGAAGATAAGCCTTCTCGTCAACCTCGAAAGTCATAGCCTTATGTTTTCGGTCATATTGACTCTTTTGACGGGATTGGGCTGTTTTCAACTTTTCATGAACGATACGAACTTGTTCTTCTGCTTCCTGAATCATATCCGGGCCAAAGAATTGTCTTTCCCCGGTCTCTGACCAGTTAAGGGGTGTTCGGCATCGTCGTCCATAGAGAAATTCAAAAGGGGCTTTACCCAAGCTAGATTGATAGTTGTTGTTGTAAGCGAATTCGGCAAATGGAAGGCACTTCTCCCAGTCCATTCCGAATGAGATAACAGAGGCTCGGAGCATGTCTTCTAGAATTTGGTTGACGCGTTCCACTTGACCACTCGACTGAGGGTGGAAAGCGGTGCTAAAGGAGAGACGAGTTCCCATAGCATTTTGGAAACTTTCCCAAAATCGAGAGGTGAAAAGACTTCCTCGATCCGAGTTAATTTCCAAAGGAACACCATGAAGGGACACTATTCGGGAGATGTATAAGTCTGCCAGTTGACTAGCGGTTATACTCTCTCGAACAGGTAGGAAATGGGCTACTTTGGAAAGACGATCGACCACGACGAAAATAGCATTATTCCCTCTCTTGGTCCTGGGAAACCCGGTAATGAAATCCATACCAATTTTATCCCATTTCCATTCAGGAATAGCTAAGGGTTGAAGGGT
>NW_021297867.1:0-1285 GCF_002162155.2 Triticum dicoccoides
TCATCGACATGCAAGTCGTGAATCCTATTACAAAGAACATGATCTCATACATCACAATTCATCATTCATCACAACTTCTGGCCATATCACATCACATGATCAATCGCTGCAAAAACAAGTTAGACGTCCTCTAATTGTTGTTGCATCTTTTACGTGGCTGCAATTGGGTTCTAGCAAGAACGTTTTCTTACCTACGAATCACCACAACGTGATTTTGTCAACTTCTATTTACCCTTCATAAGGGCCCTGTTCATCGATTCCGCTCCAACTAAGGTGGGAGAGACAGACACCCGCCAGCCACCTTATGCAACTTGTGCATGTCAGTCGGTGGAACCGGTCTCACGTAAGTGTACGTGTAAGGTTGGTCCGGGCCGCTTCATCCCACAATACCGTTGAGCAAGAAAAGACTAGTAGAGGCAAGTAAGATGACAAAATCCACGCCCACAACAAAGTTGTGTTCTACTCGTGCAAAGAGAACTACGCCACTGTTGGGGAACGTTGCAGAAAATTAAAATTTTTCCTACGGTTTCACCAAGATCCATCTATGAGTTCATCTAAGCAACGAGTCTAGGGAGAGAGTTTGCATCTACATACCACTTGTAGATCGCGTGCGGAAGCTTGCAAGGTGATGATGTAGTCGTACTCGACGTGATCCAAATCACCGATGACCAGCGCCAAACGGACGGCACCTCCGCGTTCAACACACGTACGGAACAGCCACGTCTCCTCCTTCTTGATCCAGCAAGGAAGGGAGGAGAGGTTGAGGGAGATGGCACCAGCAGCAGCACGACGGCGTGGTGTTGATGGAGCTGCAGTACTTCGGCAGAGCTTCGCTAAGCACTATGGAGGTGGAGGAGGTGTTGGGGAGGGAGAAGGAGGCAACCAAAGGCCAGGGCGTTCCGGTATGAAGTCCCTCCTCTCCCCCACTATATATAGGGGTGCCAAGGGGGGGTGGCCGGCCCTAGGAGATCCAATCTCCTAGGGGGTGCGGCGGCCAAGGGGGGTTTTCCCTCCCCCCAAGGCACCTAGGAGGTGCCTTACCCTCCTAGGACTCTTGCCCCCTTAAACCCTAGGCGCATGGGCCTATGTGGGGCTGGTGCCCTTGGCCCATTAGGCCAAGGCGCACCCCCTTACAGCCCATGTGGCCCCCCGGGACAGGTGGACCCACCCGGTGGACCCCCGGGACCCTTCCGGTGGTCCCGGTACAATACCGATAACCCCGAAACTTGTCCCGATGCCCGAAACAGGACTTCCCATATATAAATCTTTACCTCCGGACCATTCC
>NW_021297868.1:0-1286 GCF_002162155.2 Triticum dicoccoides
CATTTTTCCGACTTGGGTTCGAGCTTTTCAGGTTGAAGTTTCTTGACATAAGCATCGCATCCCCAAACTTTTAGAAACGACAGCTTAGGTTTCTTCCCAAACCATAATTCATACGGTGTCGTCTCAACGGATTTCGACGGAGCCCTATTTAAAGTGAATGCGGCAGTCTCTAAAGCATAGCCCCAAAAGGATAGCGGTAAATCGGTAAGAGACATCATAGATCGCACCATATCTAATAGAGTGCGATTACGACGTTCGGACACACCATTACGCTGAGGTGTTCCAGGCGGCGTGAGTTGTGAAACTATTCCACATTTTCTTAAGTGTGTGCCAAACTCGTGACTCAAGTATTCTCCTCCATGATCTGATCGTAGAAACTTGATTTTCCTGTCACGTTGATTTTCAACCTCACTCTGAAATTCCTTGAACTTTTCAAAGGTTTCAGACTTGTGTTTCATTAAATAGATATACCCATACCTACTTAAATCATCAGTGAGGGTAAGAACATAACGATAGCCACCGCGAGCCTCAACACTCATTGGACCGCACACATCAGTATGTATGATTTCCAATAAGTCGGTTGCTCGCTCCATTGTTCCTGAGAACGGAGTCTTGGTCATTTTACCCATAAGGCATGGTTCGCATGTGTCAAATGATTCATAATCAAGAGACTCTAAAAGTCCATCAGCATGGAGCTTCTTCATGCGTTTGACACCTATGTGACCAAGGCGGCAGTGCCACAGGTATGTGGGACTATCATTATCAACCTTACTTCTTTTGGTACTCACATTATGAACATGTGTAGCATCACGTTCGAGATTCATAGAGAATAAACCATTCACCATAGGAGCATGACCATAAAACATATCTCTCATAAAAATGGAACAACCATTATTCTCAGATTTAAAAGAGTAGCCATCTCGAATTAAACGAGATCCCGATACAATGTTCATGCTCAAAGCTGGCACTAAATAACAATTATTAAGGTTTAAAACTAATCCCGAAGGGAGATGCAGAGGTAGCGTGCCGACGGCGACCACATTGACCTTGGAACCATTCCCGACGCGCATCGTCACCTCGTCCTTTGCCAGTTTCCGCTTATTCCGCAGCCCCTGCTTTGAGTTACAAATGTGAGCAACTGCACCGGTATCAAATACCCAGGAGCTACTACGGGCACTAGTAAGGTACACATCAATTACATGTATATCACATATACCTTTTGTTTTGCCGGCCTTCTTATCCGCTAAGTACTTAGGGCAGTTCCGCTTCCAGTGACCGCTTCCCTT
>NW_021297869.1:0-2951 GCF_002162155.2 Triticum dicoccoides
CGGCGTGGGCTCGGGGAGGCCGGCGCGGGCTCGGGGAGGCCGGCGAGGACAACGGGCGCGGGCGACGGCGACGGCGACGGCGGGGGCGTCGGGCGGCGTCGGGGCAGCCTGGCGGCGTCGATGTGCTCGGCGTCGTCGGGGGGCAACTGGTGGCAATGAACTCTGCAAAACTGAGAAGTGCTACTTATATACAAGGAGCATTGGTCCCGGTTGGTGGCACAAACCGGGACTAATGCACCCTTTAGTCCTGGTTGGTGCCACCAACCGGGACCAAAGGCCTCTTTTTCGGCAGCCCAAAGGGCGGGAAGCTGCGACCTTTAGTCCCGGTTGGTGGCACCAACCGGGACCAATGCCCCCCCTTTAGTTCCGGTTGGAGCCACCAACCGGGACCAAAGGCCGCTGTGCTGCCCGCATCGGGGCCAAAGTTTAGTCCCACCTCGCTAGTTGAGAGGTACGCGCAGTGGTTTATAAGCCCCACTGCCGCACCCCTCTCGAACTCCTCTCTACTGCAGGCTTATGGGCCTACTTGCGACTGCTTTGCCTGATGGGCCTTCTGGGCCTACTGCGGGCCTGAATCCTGGCCCATAGTAGGGATTCAAATCGTATTCAGGCCGCGGGGGCCCAGTGGGGGGCATTTTTTTTGTTTTTTTGTTTTCTTTACTTATTGTTGCTATTTTTATTTTTTCGAGTTTTTTTGTTTTGTTTTGTGCATTATTTATTTTCTTTTGTTTTTTGCTTTATTTTTAATTCTTTTTGCTTTTAGTTTTAGGAAAATTATAAACTTTCCACTTTTTTGTTTTTTTGTTTTCTTTCTTGCTTTATTTATTTTATTTTGTTTCTACTTACAACAAAATACTTATTGTTGCTATTTTTAATTATTACGAGGGCCAAACCATAAGACATTAAAGCATTTCAAATGAACTATGAAAAAGTTGAAAGTTGGCATGGTATCATAAATTGACCCACACATAGCATGTGCATGTACAAAACGGACAATGGTATCATACTCGTCAGTTACAAAGTTGGCATGGTATCATCATAATAGTTGCGGGAGAAAGTCTTCACTTTTTCTTCGCTTGTGTCATTTGCTTATTGCGCCGTAACCATGGATAATCTTCATCGTTTATCAGGATGTTGGGGTCAGCCTTAACTTTAAAGGGAGGAATTTCATGAAACTTTTCATAATCTTCAGACATGTCTGTCTTGTCCTCCACTCCCACGATGTCCCTTTTTCCTGAAAGAACTATGTGGCGCTTTGGCTCATCGTATGATGTATTCACTTCCTTATCTTTTCTCTTTCTCGGTCTGGTAGACATGTCCTACACATAGATAACCTGTGCCACATCATTGGCTAGGACGAACGGTTCTTCAGTGTACCCAAGATTTTTCAGATCCACTGTTGTCATTCCGTACTGTGGGTCTACCTGTACCCCGCCTCCTGACACATTGACCCATTTGCACTTAAACAAAGGGACCTTAAAATCATGTCCGTAGTCAAGTTCCCATATGTCCACTATGTAACCATAATATGTGTCATTTCCCCTCTCGGTTGTTGCATCAAAGCGGACACCGCTGTTTTGGTTGGTGCTCTTTTGATCTTGGTCAATCGTGTAAAATGTATTCCCATTTATCTCGTATCCTTTCCAAATCAATACAGTCAAAGATGGTCCCCTGGATAATAAGTACACCTTATCACAAACAGTGTTGTGACCTCTGATACGTGCTTCCAACCAACTGCTGAAAGTCCTGATGTGTTCACATGTAATCCAGTCGTCGCACTGCTCCGGGTGTTTGGAGCGCAGACTGTTCTTGTGTTCATCGACATACGGGGTCACCAAGGTAGAGTTCTGTAGAACTGTGTAGTGTGCTTGAGACCAAGAATATCCGTCCCTGCATATTATTGAGTCCCTTCCTAGCGTGCCTTTTCCAGTCAGTCTCCCCTCATACCGCGATTTAGGGAGACCTATCTTCTTAAGGCCAGGAATGAAGTCAACACAAAACCCGATGACATCCTCTGTTTAATGGCCCATGGAGATGCTTTCTTCTGGCCTAGCACGGTTACGGACATATTTCTTTAGGACTCCCATGAACCTCTCAAAGGGGTACATATTGTGTAGAAATACGGGGCCCAGAATGACAATCTCGTCAACTAGATGAACTAGGACGTGCGTCATGATATTGAAGAAGGATGGTGGGAACACCAGCTCGAAACTGACAAGACATTGCACCACATCACTCCTTAGCCTTGGTATGATTTCTGGATCGATCACCTTCTGAGATATTGCATTGAGGAATGCACATAGCTTCACAATGGCTAATCGGACGTTTTCCGGTAGAAGCCCCCTCAATGCAACCGCAAGCAGTTGCGTCATAATCACGTGGTAGTCATGAGACTTTAGGTTCTGAAACTTTTTCTCTGCCATATTTATTATTCCTTTTATATTCGACGAGAAGCCAGTCGGGACCTTCATACTAAGCAGGCATTCAAAGAAGATTTCCTTCTCTTCTTTGGTAAGAGCATAGCTGGCAGGACCTTCATACTGCTTTGGAGGCATGCCGTCTTTTTCGTGCAAACGTTGCAGGTCCTCTCGTGCCTCAGTTGTATCTTTTGTCTTCCCATACACGCCCAAGAAGCCTAGCAGGTTCACGCAAAGGTTCTTCGTCACATGCATCACGTTGATCGAAGAGCGGACCTCTAGGTCTTTCCAGTAGGGTAGGTCCCAAAATATAGATTTCTTCTTCCACATGGGTGCGTGTCCCCCAGCGTCACTCGGAACAGCTAGTCCGCCGGGACCCTTTCCAAAGATTACGTGTAAATCATTGACCATAGCAAGTACGTGATCACCGGTACGCATGGCGGGCTTCTTCCGGTGATCTGCCTCGCCTTTGAAATGCTTGCCTTTCTTTCGACATTGATGGTTGGTCGGAAGAAATCGACGATGGCCCAGGTA
>NW_021297869.1:4018-7932 GCF_002162155.2 Triticum dicoccoides
AAGTACATACATAGTTCTCATCTAACAACATAAAGCTCTGCAGAGCATCTAAATTAATTAAACCATACACTGAAACTATGTAAAACATTTCAATGCGAAAACAAATGCGATCATAATCGCAACCAATGTAACAAACTGATCCAACGGCATAATGATACCAAGCCTCGGTATGAATGGCATATTTTCTAATCTTTCTAATCTTCAAGCGCATTGCATCCATCTTGATCTTGTGATCATCGACGACATCCGCAACATGCAACTCCAATATCATCTTCTCCTCCTCAATTTTTCTAATTTTTTCCTTCAACAAATTGTTTTCTTCTTCAACTAAATTTAACCTCTCGACAATAGGGTCGGTTGGAATTTCCGGTTCAACAACCTCCTAGATAAATAAAATCTATGTTACGTTGGTCGACATAATTGTCATAAACAATAAATGAACCAATAGTTATGAAAAGATAATATATACCACATCTGAATCATAGACAGGACGAGGGCCGACGGGGGCGGATACCAAAACCATCTCACTATATAAGATGCAATAATAAAAGTAAGAAAATTATACAATTATCTATATAAACATACAAGTAAGAGTTTTTTTCCTTTCAGAAAGAAGATAAGAACAAGAGGCTCACCACGGTGGTGCCGGCGACGCGGGCGATCGACGGCGGTGAAGACGGGGACGGGACGTGACGGACCGCTAAACCTAGACAAATATTGAGAAAAATGGAGCTTGGAGGTGGAGCTTGGAGAGGAGAAAGCTTAAGTAGTGTGGCTCGGGCATTCCATCGAACACCTCGTGTGTATAGGAGGTGAGCTAGAGCAACACAAAGCTCTCTCCTCACCGGCCACGAAATACAGAGCAGTGAGAGTGCTCTGCTCGCGGGGTATATATAGGCAATTAATTGGTCCCGGTTCGTAGCATGAACCGGGACTAAAGGGAAGCCTTTGGTCCCGGTTCATCCCCCCAACCGGGACCAATGGTGGTGGGCCAGGAGCAAGGCACATTGGTCCAGGTTCGTCCCGCCAACCGGGACCAAAAGGTCCAGACGAACCGGGACCAATGGCCCACGTGGCCCGGCCGGCCCCCGGGGCTCAAAAACCTTGTCCAATGCCCCCATTGGTCCCGGTTCTGGATTGAACCGGGACTAATGGGCTGGACCGGCCTGGACCATTGCCCCCTTTTCTACTAGTGCTCGTTCGTCCCGCCTCCCGTCGTTGCACAACCCCGGGCTCTGGTAGTGACATGTGGGATTGGCGCGGCAACATGTGCTGGCGGTTAAACAAACATGTAGGACCCACGCGTCATGTGTCGACGGAGGGCAGCGCCATCGCTAGATTGATGTCAAGTCAAGGATTCACAACTCATACTTAACAATATGTTGAGGTCGATCCGGCCGATTGATTTTGGCACGCATGCGTATTTGTCCGATCCTGCCGGGCGTTTGAGTTGAGGTCGATCCGAGCGTGCATCGAATCTCGTTTTTTTACCCCTGCTAGTACACGTAATCAAGGCTCTCCAAAAAGAAAAAGGAAAATGAAAAAAATGCACGCGTCGGTTAGAGCATTTACATCCGGACGCCTCATAGCCGCCTCAAACATCCGGTCTGACTGCCCGGTCACTGACCGACCAAAAAAAAAAAGAAAAACAAGCATGACGGACGGTCCGGTCACTGACCGACCAAATAACAACCCCAAACGTCCTGGCTAACCGGCATCCCTCAAACCCAACCCAAATGTGGGGCGGATATAGGAAGGCCCGGGCTTGGCGGCCGCCGACCACAACGGCCCCAAACGTCACAGACGTGTTTGTCCGTGTACTAGCAATGCAGCGGACATAAAGACGAGGCCTGTCAACCCACCCACTGTTATAACTCGGGAATTTTGACCGTCAATCACCAAGTTTTCGTCTGAAAAATATTGGGTCCAAAACTACCGACAGGAAGTGAAAAAGTGAAAAAGTGAAAAAAATTGCGCCTCATACTCGGGGTGTCAGGGTTCAAAGTGAAAGTGAAGATGAAAAAGAGAAAGTGAAGGAACTGAAAAAGGAAATTTTGACCGTCAATCACCCTGACACCCCACATCCTCTCCTCTCCTCTCCCGACGCGCCGCCGCAGCCGCCGCCGCCCCCATCTCCGACTCCGATGCGCAGCCACCGCCCCTCGCCTTCCTCCATCTCCATCTCACCCACCGCCACCCCCTTCTCTCCCTCGGCTGTCGAGCTTCCGGATGGACCCGGTGAGTAGGCCGGCGGCACTCCCCGATCTGCTCGTCCTGCCGGCCGCGGCGAAGTGAGGATCCAGGATCCGCGCTCGGGGCGGCCTCGACGCAGGTGCTCGGTGTGCCCGGCCGCCCAAGACTCCGCCTTCCTCACGCTAGTGCGTCTGGAGAGGAGGAGGGGGCGGCACGCACAGCCGTGCCCTGCCGTCGGCGACGACGGCGCGGCCGTGCCCTCCGACGCCGCTCTTCTGCGCGCGTGAGGACACCAACTCCGCTCTCGACGACGACCGCACCATGGAATGGAGCCCTTCAAGGAAGGTCCCCTCTCCCTCTCCTTGTCTCTCTCCTTCACCTCCAATTTCTCTCATCTCGTGGCCTGCTTGGTGCCACGGCCATGTCCAATTAGGCTCGCTCGATTGGGCGCTCAATTGATTGCCTCACATGCATGCTACATGGTCTCTGCAGGATGCACCCAATTGCTTGCTTGCTTTCCCTAAAATCCCCAGTTTTATTTTTTAGGGTTCACCGTTGCTGTTCTATTCACTGTCTCGTGCTTATTTTTCTAGCTTAAGGCTTTTGCTTAGAGTTGTAAATTCATTCATGTCTTAACTGGATACTATGATATGATTGCCAGTATTTGATTCTTGAAAGGTCTGCTGTTTAGCATCAACCTCGGATTCTCTATTCACTGAATCTTTGGGGGAGGGGCGCTCTCACACCCCGGGTTCAGATGATCTCGCATTATGCGTCATACGATACGCCATGCATGTTTGTGCCAAAATCAGGCACTGGCGTTCTGAAAAAATGTTGTATTTGTTGTTGCGTGTATTGGCAGACGCATATATAGGAGTACGTGGTGAGCTGCACCGTCGGCTGTGCCTCTGTTCCCCACTTCGTCAGCTTGTTTTTTTGTGTACAGAAACAAACTGGACGACATGTCTCCAGTAGATTCAGAGCAGTTGGCCATAGAACATGGCGGCGACAGGACTTCCCGCTCTTTGTCTCCGACGAAATGGACTTCCCGCTGGGTCCAATTAGCACGAGTCGAGCTTAATTTGTATAAGAGGAGCTAGACTCGACTACTCATGCGCTGCCCAACTACCTAAGCTAGTCTTTTTGTTGCTGCACGGACATGTCCATAGTTTAGTAGCTGAAATTCAGAAGTCAGAACTGTTCGTCTGCACACTGATAGGAATAGTTCCGATGCATCGACCGACATCGTTGTAGTAGGGAAATTAGTTTTCGTGCAATGGACAGTGATATTGCTATTTGATGTTCGTAATGCAATTCTAGCTAGTTGAATAGAGTTTCAGCTGAGATTGGGATTATGCATTTGCAGACTTTGGGTTGCTTGTAACCCGCCATGTCACAGATAGGGTGCCTGTTAGAAATCTTCTATGGGTAAGTATGCAGAGAAGATCTTATCATGGCTGCTGTTTCTTTCAGTATAATAACTTGGACTTGCATGTACTTTGTAGGGGTAACCAACAAGCGACAAATATTCAGTCTTGAGGGCGCAAGTACTGAAGCTATGATCCAGCTGTTGAGAATAACTGATAATCATGGTGTCTTATGTGTAACTATTTTCTTCAGAAATCACCAAGTACTTGTGAGTGCTTACCTTTTACATACTATGTTGTTCTTGGATCATGAATGACTCTGTTCTATTGTCGTCTAGTTCTTCTCTAATAAGT
>NW_021297870.1:0-1046 GCF_002162155.2 Triticum dicoccoides
CTTTGATGCTCTGCCTTAACGCGACGACAAATGTCACATTTAGCAATGAACTCAGCGATTTCTCTCTTCATCCTAGTCCACCAGAACCTCTGGCGTAGGTCCTGATACATCTTAGTACTACCGGGATGAATCGTGAGAGGAGATTCATGCGCCTCCTTAAGGATCAAATGTCGCAGATGTTGATTCTTGGGAACCACCAAGCGATTCTCAAAGAAAACAACACCACGATCATCCATAAAGAAACATCCACCAACTCCCTTCTTAATGTTTCTCTTGATCCGAGAAATTCCTGTGTCTTGCTTTTGAGCAGCGATAATCCGATCTTCAAGATCAGGTTTCGCCACCAGAGTAGAAAGGAATCCGCGAGGAGCTATGTGAAGGTTAAGCTTACAGAATTCCTCATGGAGAAGTGGTTGGCCTTGCTGCAACATGAGATTGTTGCAATAAAATTTACGGCTTAGAGCATCGGCCATGACATTGGCTTTGCCTGGGGTGTAGGTAATCCCTAGATCATAATCTGTGATCAACTCCAACCAACGTCTTTGCCTGAGGTTCAGATCCGGTTGGGTGAAGATATACTTGAGACTCTGGTGATCGGTGTAAATCTCGCAACGTTTACCAAGGAGGTAATGTCGCCAGGTCTTGAGTGCATAGACTACGGCTGCAAGCTCTAGATCATGTGTAGGATAATTCTCCTCATGTGGATGCAACTGTCGAGATGCATAGGCAATCACATGACGATCCTGCATAAGAATGCAACCTAGTCCCTGTCGTGAGGCGTCGCAGTAGATAATAAAGTCTTTAGTGAAATCCGGTGGCACAAGTATGGGAGCAGAAGTCAGGCGCCTTTTCAGTTCCTGAAAACTGTACTCACACTGTGGGGACCACTCGAACTTTTTATCTTTCTTGAGAAGTTCCGTGAGGGGTTTGGCTACCTTGGAGAAGTTTTCAACAAAGCGGCGACAATAGCTAGCTAGACCAAGGAAGCTCCTAACTTGTTTCACGGTCTCAGGTGGAGTCCAATCGAGAACGGCTTGAACTCTTTC
>NW_021297871.1:0-1814 GCF_002162155.2 Triticum dicoccoides
GGGAGCCGTTATTCTCGTCAAACTCCACGTTACACGTCTCCTCAATGAGTCTCGTGGACTTGTTGAGGACACGGTAAGCATGAGAGTTTGTAGCATAACCAACAAATATGCCCTCATGAGCTCTAGCCTCAAATTTAGACAAACGAACACATTTCGTGAGAATGAAACACTTACAACCGAATACCCGGAAGTACTTGAGGTTGGGCTTGTTACCGGTAAGTATCTCATATGGAGTCGTGTTCAAGCCCTTGCGAAGATAGAGCCGATTGGATGCATGACAAGTGGTGTTGATGGCTTCGGCCCAAAAGTTGTAGGAAGACTTGAACTCCGCCATCATGGTCCTTGCCGCGTCCATCAACGTTTGGTTCTTCCTCTCCTCTACACCATTTTGTTGAGGGGTGTAAGGTGCGGAATATTGATGCTTGATCCCCTCATCACTAAGAAACTCATCCAAGGTGTAGTTCTTGAACTTGGTGTCATTGTCACTTCTTATTGTCAAGATCTTTGCATTGTGTTGACGTTGAGCTTCATTTGGAAAGTCGATGACAGTTTTTTGAGTTTCACTCTTCCTCTTGAATAAATATACCCAAGTGTATCTTGAATAATCATCCACAATCACCAATAAATACTTTCTACCCCCAAGACTATCAAAGGATGGAGGCCCAAAGAGGTCCAAGTGAAGGAGCTCCAAGGGTCTCTCCGAGTAGATGATAGTCGTGGGAGGGTGAGCCTTCTCATGTAGCTTTCCTTCGATACAAGCACTGCAACGATGATCTTTGGCAAAACTAACATTTGTTAGTCCACGGACATGGTCCCCCTTGAGAAGACTTTGCAAAGATCTCATATTGACGTGGGCTAAACGTGGGATGCCAAAGCCATCCCACGTCAACTTTAGCCATTAGGCATGTCGCGGTCTTAGTGGGTCGCTCCAAAAAGTTAATCACATAAAGACCGTTCTCGACATGCCCAACAAAGGCTACTTTAAGAGTCTTGCTCCACAGGAGGGCCACGGTATCAATATCAAAGAAAGTGGCAAAGCCCATGAGTGCAAGTTGATGAACGGAAAGTAAACTGTATGCAAGGGACTCAACAAGCATGACTTTCTCGGTCGTGAGATCATGAGAAATGACAACCTTGCCAAGACCCAATACCTTAGAAGACGAGGCATCACCCCACTCGACATTGGTGGGCATAGATGAGACCTTGTGCACGTCCACCACCAAGTCCTTGCTATCGGTCATATGATTTGTGGCTCCACTATCGAGCAACCATGATCCCCCACTGAAAGCAAACACCTACAAGAGATCAATGATTTGTTTTAGGTACCCATTTTGTAATGGGTCCTTTGATGTTAGTAACAAGGGTCTTAGGAACCCAAATAGACCATTCAATGTACTCATAAGGAGAACCAACAAATTTGGCATAAACATGCCCATCACTAGCACGACATAACACATAAGAAGGGTTAAAGTCGTTGGCTTTATTGGAAAGGGTGGCAATGCCCTTCTTGGCACCACGACCCTTCACATTGTTCCTCTTCTTATCCTTAGGATCACCCTCTCCCTCCTTCACAAAAGTTTGCTTGAGAGAAAGAGGTTGTTTGGCCTTGTCATTCTTCTTCTTGTTCTTGGACTTGGGTGCAAACCCAATTCCCTCCTTGCCCACAACTTCCTTTTGATTGCTCAAAAGATCGTTGAGGTTCTTCTCACCTTGTATGCAAGACACAAGGCCTTTCTCAAGTTTCTCCTTCAACTTGGCATTCTCCTCCACAAGATGCACATGCTCACAACACGGGTTAGTAGCATTTGCATTAT
>NW_021297872.1:0-1508 GCF_002162155.2 Triticum dicoccoides
GGCTTGAAAAAATGGTTTCTTCACTTTTGACTCTAAATTACACCCACTCCAAAAAATTGGTTTCTTCATCAATAATTGACATAGGAGAGAAAACTCACCAGATTTCCCAATCGTGCTTGTTTTCTGCAAACCCATGGGTTTTATGGATTCCGAAATGGACGAAAACATGTTTTGAAACATGATGAACAGAAGGAACTGATCCTAGGATCGAATCACTCAAACCCTTGCAGCCGTCTCAATTACCGAAGTTGGTTCTTTTCATTGATCATGATACGAGAAAAAACCATGGAGTTATATCCCTCGGGTTTTTTCACGTGAAGTACTACGCATGACAAGTTTCCCAAATCGGTAGACCAACTTCGTCGAATGTTTTCGGTGGACGAAAACAATTATATGAATGAGTTAGAGTTTTTCAAGTTTTCCAAATCGGTAGATCAACTTTGAATAAAGTTTTCGGTGGACGAAAACAATTATATGAATGAGTTAGAGTTTTTCAAGTTTTCCAAATCGGTAGATCAACTTTGAATAAAGTTTTCGGTGGACGATCACAATTATAAGTTTTTTTGGTGGATGATAACAATTATATGAATGAGTTAGAGTTTGATAAGTTTTCCAAATCGGCAGATCAACTTTGTCAAATGTTTTCGGTGGGCCATGTTTTTTTTCTAAATGGGTGGAACCAGCGGATCATGCTTATTGATAAAAGATGAAGCATGTTCTTTTTCCATTGAACAGCAAAAGTCAATCAAAGATGAAGCAGATTTGCATACATTCATAAATCGGAGATATGGCCAAGCAAACTAGTTCGATAGATTTAATCATACAAGATAGCAGCAGACGATGAAATACTAGCACCAGACGATGAAACTAATTGCTAAGTTGGTTTCTTCTCTTTTGACTATAAATTACACCCATTTCAAAAAATTCCAATCCCCCTTCTTTAGAAACATTTTCCCACCCATTATCATGGAGAGCAGCTAAAACGTTCAAAACATTTAAACCCATGGCAACGCTCATGGGGTAGCAGCTGATTTAAAATATAACAGAAAATGTTAAAATGGGATGGGAAATTCTCGTTAATTCGTTTAAAATAATGCATATCTCATACGCTTCGCGTGGGACCGTTGTTCTTTTATCCCTTGGACTGAAACAAGTGGCAATGCAAAGCATGGCAAAACCAACCTGGGTCCTGACTTTGTCTTCCTCGGAAAGGGGAGTTTGACATGGTTTCTTGAGAGCCCACCTCAAGTCAGCGGTCGTCACGTACAAAGGGACATCTTCTAAATCTAGCACGGTCCTAATCTTATGAACTTGGGCTACAGTGGGTCCACCATATCTGTTGTCTTTCTCAATATCACCCCCGACAGACGTGCCTAAGATGTTGTGGATGTCAATCTCGTTGAAAGTGACGTAGACACCATCCTCTATCTTAAGAGCAGAGCGCTCGACATCAGTGTTCAGTAACAAGTCCCATGAGAATCACGGTCCATGTGTGTGAAGTTGTCAAC
>NW_021297873.1:0-1983 GCF_002162155.2 Triticum dicoccoides
GTTTGTTCTCCGCTATTAGTGGCTTAGGAGTGACTCTTTGTTGCATATTGAGGGCTTGTTATATGATCTATCTATGTTATTATTGTTGAGAGAACTTGCACTAGTGAAAGTATGAACCCTAGGCCTTGTTTCCTATCTTTGCAATACCGTTTACGCTCACTTTTATCGCTTGCTACCTTGCTGTTTTTATAATTTCAGATTACAATTACCTTTATCTACTATCTATTTTGCACTTGTATCACCATCTCTTCGCCGAACTAGTGCACCTATACAATTTACCATTGTATTGGGTGTGTTGGGGACACAAGAGACTCTTTGTTATTTGGTTGCAGGGTTGCTTGAGAGAGACCATATTCATCCTACGCCTCCTACAGATTGATAAACCTTAGGTCATCCACTTGAGGGAAATTTGCTACTGTCCTACAAACCTGTGCACTTGCAAGCCCAACAACGTCTACAAGAAGAAGGTTGTGTAGTAGACATCATCGGGCAGCACCATTCAGGTGCTTCCATTGCTCATGTCGTATGGAGTGCACACACACACTCCATGCACCAGCCCATAGCTATAGCTAGGCTCACACAAGTCTGACCATATAAACGATCAGACTCTCTCATCTTGTGTGGACATTTCTAATGTTCTAGCTTTATATTTTTTATGGTGGGTCTCTGTTCATTTCCAAATTCAAAAGTGTATTTTTTTCAATCTGGGATAGAACAGGCTGGATACCTCAGACCTAAGGGGTTTGTTTGCATGTCTTGACAATATGTATGTCATGTTTACCGATATCATATTCCATAAGTCCAATTTGTTTTTTAGAAGGCATCAATACAACTTTTGATGTATGTCATGTGTGCTTCACACTTTTTCATCACTTCCCAACAACATTTGCGTAGAAGGTGCTGAGAGCCTAACTCGAGTTGATCGTTGTATATCATCGGGAGATGGAAAATGATTACACAGACAATGGATCCGACTCCTGCGCGAGAACAACCTGAAGAAAAAGTTCAGCTTTATTTTGGTCAAAATGTATCATCCACTTTTGTAAAAATGAAGTCGTGCTTTTCAAAATGTGTAAATTCCATGTACGTCTTTGAATTTTTGGCTTTTGGGATGTTGTCTTTAAGAATAGGGGCACGGTCAGCTAATGAGTTGAAGCAGGTCGGTGTGTTGTATATTGGCTTGAAGAAATGGTGGCACGGTCAGCTGACGAGTCAAAGCCCCCGGTCCAGCCCAGGTGTCAAAGCCTCCATTTCAGCTGACGAGTGGGAGCAGGTCGGCGTGTTGGATGTTGGCTTGAAGAAGAGGCGGCATGGTGATGCCGACGCAGGTCAAAAATAGTGATGCGGTCGATCCTAGGTTGATGAAGTAACTGTGTGGCGATGATAGTGTGGTCGCCTCGTGTAATTCGTGGGGAGATGATATTGGTGATGATTTAGCCTTCGCCATGCCGAAATCTTGGTCGGCTCACCAAGGTGATGATCCAATGAGGTTGACCTCGGCTCGACAAAGCGATGATCTATCTAGTGCAAGTCGGCAGCCCTGGAGCAACATTGTCGGGCTGGTTTGACACCAACGCGATGGTGAAGATTACCTCGAAAAAGGCTTTAAAATTTATGGGCACATGTTTCAGAACAGCACACAATACTGTAAGAAAAATAATCCTCAAGAAAGTATGTCCAATATCGCGTTCATGCAGAAATATCCAAAAATTGATGCACTCCTCGGACTCAACCCGGAGTTTTAATTTCTGTTGAGTACTTCTTTGGTAGGAACTCGGCAAAGATACTATTGCTTACTTCCTAACATATTGCACTCGACAAAGGCAGAAATTCCAGTGGATAAGCTTTAAAAGAGCGAGTGCGTGTGTTTAGCCAGTACCTTGAACCACTGGACTTGGCCATGGAACAGCCGAGGAAACAGTTCAACTAGACTAAACACAACGAGCTCCTGTATATGAATGGAAATGTCTCCGTTAAAACTCG
>NW_021297874.1:0-1290 GCF_002162155.2 Triticum dicoccoides
ATTGCCACAGTAACTAGATGAAACCCACTAGCATGTGTAGGAGTTGATTGAGCCATATGTATGTGTTGTTCCTACCTTGCTATGCCTGCTATGCTTAGAGTCGTGTCAGGTCTGGTTCATCTGGGTGATGGGCTAGAGTGAAATGATTATGTCGGTAATGAGAGTGGTGTGGTGAACACGATTTGGTAAAGGCATCGATGAGAGGCCATGTAGGAGTACATGGTGGGTTGTTTCATTGAAGCCGACCTTAAGCACTGAGATCTGTATGTGTGATTTAAGAATCAGCTACTACCATGCATTGGGCCCGAAACCAATGGACCCTCTCGGCTTCTTATTCACCCTAGTTCTCCGTCCAGGAGTTGCAAGTAGTTTCTGGTGTTTGTAGCCTACTGGAGGCCGTGGACAGCGCTGACCGTAGGGGTGGGCTGTGATGCGGTAGGTACGTGGCCGGGTGTACCGAATACCCGTTAGGTATCTCGGGAACCCTGTTCACATCGTTTGGGGCCGTATGGGAAACCTCGGCCGGACTCCCTGCGGATGGAACCTGGATATGCGATAAACCTGGACTGGAGGTTTAGGTGATTAGGTAGGTCATGGCCGACACCCACGTTGGGCTTCCGCTTGAAGGTTGCCGAGTACATGTCGTGTAAACGACGGTAAGTGGTGAGAGCGTGTATGAAGAAGTACACCCCTGCAGGGTTATCATGATCTATTCGAATAGCCGCGTCCGCGGTAAAGGACTACTTGGTTGCCTATACAGTTCATAGACAAGTAAATGGAAACTACTAAAAGCCTCAAGATAAGTGTGAGTGCCGAGGATGGCTCTTCCGTAGGAAGACGGAGGTGGATCCTCGGTAGTGTATTGAATTGGTGAGCAGTGGACTCGTGTACGCAAAACCATTTCAAGTTGGAGTCTCGTAGGTTAGCCTAGCCAAGAGTCAGAGCTGGCTTGCTGCAACAACTCCACCAACCCTTCTTGATAATATGCATGTATGTAGGATCTGATGTAAGTCTTGCTGAGTACCTTTGTACTCATGTTGCTATAATTTACATTTTTACAGAAGACGCTGCAACCCCTTCTGATGGGTTCTACGTAGACGTTGACATCAATGAGTAGGCTAAGGCCCAGGTGGTGATCCTGAGCTTGTGAAGGACCTCGTAGTATAGCTAGGCTTTCCAAGCCTCTTCTATTTTTCTAGTTGTCTGTACTCAGACAAGTTACTTCCGCTGCTAGTTTGTATGACTGTATGACTTGAATGCTGGGTCGTGTGACCCGTACCTTTGTGTATG
>NW_021297875.1:0-1086 GCF_002162155.2 Triticum dicoccoides
TTACTTGCCCGAGATTCGATCGTCGGTATCCAATACCTTGTTCAATCTCGTTACCGGCAAGTCACTTTACTCGTTCCATAACACATCATCCCGTGATCAACTCCTTGGTCACATTGCGCATATGATGATGTCCTACCGAGTGGGCCCAGAGATACCTCTCCGTTTACACGGAGTGACAAATCCCAGTCTCGATCCGCATAAAACAATAGATACTTTCGGAGATACCTGTAGTGCACCTTTATAGTCACCCAGTTACGTTGTGACGTTTGATACACCCAAAGCACTCCTACAGTATCCAGGAGTTACACGCTCTCATGGTCGAAGGAAGAGATACTTGACATTGGCAAAGCTCTAGCAAATGAACTACACGATCTTTTGTGCTAGTCTTAGGATTGGGTCTTGTCCATCACATCATTCTCCTAATGATGTGATCCCGTTATCAACGACATCCAATGTCCATAGTCAGGAAATCATGACTATCTGTTGATCACAACGAGCTAGTCAACTAGAGGCTCACTAGGGACATATTGTGGTCTATGTATTAACACGTGTATTACGATTTCCGGATAATACAGTTATAGCATGAATAAAAGACAATTATCATGAACAAGGAAATATAATAATAATACTTTTATTATTGCCTCCATGGCATATTTCCAACAGTCTCCCACTTGCACTAGAGTCAATAATCTAGTTCACATCGCCATGTGATTAACACTCACAGGTCACATCGCCATGTGACTAATACCCAAGAGTTTACTAGAGTCAGTAGTCTAGTTCACATCACTATGTGATTAACACTCAATGAGTTTTATGTTTGATCATGTTGCTTGTGAGAGAGGTTTTAGTCAACGGGTCTGAACCTTTCAGATCCGTGTGTGCTTTACAAATCTCTATGTCATCTCCTAGATGCAGCTACCACGCTCTATTTGGAGCTATTCCAAACAACTGTTCTACTTGGAGCTATTCTAAATTATTGCTCCATTATATGTATCCGGTCTCTCTACTCAGAGCTATCCGGATAGGTGTCAAGCTTGCATCGTCGTAACCTTTACGACGAACTCTTTTACCACCTCCATAATCGAG
>NW_021297876.1:0-3120 GCF_002162155.2 Triticum dicoccoides
AAAAAAAAACAAATATTTAGGAACGAAGGAAGTAGTCCACAAAATATCCAGTTATTAATCTATTGGAACAAAAAGTTTTAAATAGCGGGCTACATGGTAGTGTCGCTATAGCTTTGGCAGGGCATCATGATAAAGCCACTCATGTTTTGGCAGGCACAGAGGTCCGTGACTCCCTTCTCTTCCTTCCAAATCACAGCTACTCCCTCCGCTCCAAAATAGATTACCCAAATTTTGGAATGGAGGGAGTACTAGTGTTGCTCCTACTTCATGCGGAACGAAGATCACAGAACAAGCTACAGTTCAGTTCGTATACACTTATGTTCAGTTAGATCAAACACTAGTACTTCCTTGTTTCCTTTTTCCTTTTTGGAAGCACATGAGTTCCATGCCTGCGGCCTTCTCTCACTCACGTGGACTGATGTGTACCTCTCCTCTTGTCTGCCACTGCTAGAGAAAGGACCGGACCGGCCTAAAATTAGCGACGGGTGAGTGCAGACCAGCACATCACACTCTCCATCCGTCCAGCTTAATTATTCAAAATGGTGGAGCACAGTAGGGTCCAGTGTGCTGGTACTACCAATGAGACAGACATTGCGCATGGTTCGTCTTCTGTGAATTGTGTGATGCAAGGAATAATTGGATTTGGATATGAGAAGCCTGTGACGCTTCACGTCACGTCCTTGGTCCTTCTCCAGTCTCCATGGAGGAGAAACTCCAATGGCTGTGCTTGTCTTGCCTCATGGTCTTTGCCTCCTTCTTTTCCCTGTCTGGGAGTACGTCGGCTGCTCACCACCACCAGCGAGACGTCCTCCACCCGGTGGTGCTGCTGCCAGGCTTCTCCTGCGGCCAGATCGAGGCCCGCCTCACCGACGCCTACGACTCGCCGTCGCCACTCTGCGGAGTACGCAAGGGGGACGGCCGGTGGTTCCGGCTATGGAAGAACAGCACGGGCCTGCAAGACCTCCCCGACGTGCCGTGCTTCGCCGACCAGCTCCGCCTGGTTTATGACCCCACGGCCGGCGACTACCGCAATGTGCCCGGCGTCGAGACCCGCGTCCTCTCGTTCGGCTCCACCCGCGGCTTCCTCTCCGACGACCCTGCCGACAAGTAAGTAAGCGTACTTTGATGTTCTCTAGCGCACGGATGCTGAATCTGTGGAGGAGCAGGGAGATCTGCATGGGAAGGCTCGTGGAGGCGTTGGAGCGAATCGGGTACATCGACGGCGAGAGCCTCTTCGGCGCTCCGTACGACCTCCGGCACGCGCCCGCCGCGCCGGAGCTGCCCAACAGGGAGTTCTCCAGATTCCGCCGGAGTCTGACGGCGCTCGTGGAGCACGCGAGCAGGAGGAACGGGGGCAAGCCGGCCATCCTCGTGTCGCACAGCCAGGGCGGCCTGCTCGCGCTCGAGTTCCTCAATCGGAGCCCCCTGGCGTGGCGCCGGAGGCTCGTCAAGCACTTCATCATGGCCTCCACGGGCGCCGGCGGGATCGTGGTCACCATGAAGGGCCTCGCCGCCAGCGACGGCGCCGGCGTCCTGTCGATGCGGCGCGTCAAGAGGAGCTTCGAGTCGGCCTTCGCCGGGCTGCCGTCGCCCGCGGTCTTCGGCGGCGAGACGCCCCTGGTCGTCACGCGGGCGAGGAACTACACCGCGCGCGACATGCCGGAGTTCCTGTCGGCGGCCGGGCTCCCGGCGTCCGCCGTGAGCCTGTACCTGTCGCGGGCGCTGCCGGTGGCGCTCAACCTGAGGGCGCCGCTGGTGCCCATGACGTGCGTCAACGGCGTGGGCGTGCCCACCCCGGAGAAGCTGGTATACTGGGACGGCGACGTCGACAAAGACCCTGAGGTGCTGCACGGGGACGGCGACGGAGTGGTCAATCTGGCGAGCATACTTGCCCTGGACGCGGTTTTCGGTGAGGATCCGGGGCAGCGGGGATGCTACAGGTCTATCAAAATGGCAAACACCACCCACATCGGCGTCGTGTCGGATGCTTTCGCCGTTGAGCGTCTAGTCCATGAGATTCTTGAAGCAGGTCGCGCCAACCAGACATGTGTGCTACCCACTGCCGGCCACTGGCCACTCAGAATATGAGAAAGAATGCCCATCTTCTTTTACCTTTATCTTCCAAAAGCCAGCTTGATCATCAAATTTTTGTGGTTTCTCTAGATCTCATCTAGATGAGAATTAGCTATCTTGTATATTCATTATATTATTGGATTGGAGAGGGAACGTGATGCATCTGGGCAAAGACACATTTTTATATCCCTCACCGTTCGGGCGATCTGTGATTCGTGCAACACACACAAAATGTATATTGTTGTGTAAGTATGTGATATTAAGACGGATCAACCAAGCTACGGGGGTGATTAGGGTTCCGCCGCGTCGCCACCCCTCCATCCCCCTTCCTTCCTCGCCGCCACCGGAGACGGCCGCCGGGAAAGCCCGCGCGGGCGTCAGGGAAGGTGGCGGGAATGATCTCGGCGCTCGGATCGATCTCGAAGGTCTTCGGACCAGAGACTCGCATTGGAGGCTTGCGGTTCCTTGGGGCGGCGGCCCTGCCGGCGAGGCGGCGTCGTCCAACAGCTGGCAACGTCCGCATGAGACGCTGGCCAGTGTGCTCGGCCGCACGGGCGGCGGGTCGCTGGTGGAGTCCGGCCGCGGCGCGGTGCTCTATTGCGTCAGATCTGGGGGCGGGGGGTCCCCCACTGTCCTGCTGCCTCTCTCGGCGTCCCGGTGGCTTGAGTCTGCCGGCTCCGGTGGTGGTGAGCCCTAGTGATGTACTTGGGGTCCGAGGGAAACCTTGGCCAGTCTGGCCGGCCCGGCGGTGGCGACGCCCAAGGGCGCCGCTTTTCCTTCATGGAGGCGCAGCTGAGGTCCCAAACTACCCACCCTGATCCCCTGCTCGGGTTAAAACCTACAATCCTCTTCGGATTTGGTGGCAGCGGCGCTGTTCGCGTTGTGACCTTCCTGGAGGTGTCGCCAGGGACCTTGGGGCTCGGTTGGGAGTGCAGAGGAACTGCAGGGGGAGGGGATGGGTGGCAGCTGGTGGTGTTCGCGAAGGAGGAGTGCCGTGGCATCTGGCATGTCGACAACGGCATGGAGCAGCGGGATCTTGCCGCTGGG
>NW_021297877.1:0-1243 GCF_002162155.2 Triticum dicoccoides
AAGACCTCGGTGAAGCTGCTTACATATTAGGCATTAAGATCTATAGAGATAGATCAAAACGCTTAATTGGACTTTCACAAAGCACATACCTTGACAAAATTTTGAAGAAGTTCAAAATGGATCAAGCGAAGAAAGGGTTCTTGCCTGTGTTACAAGGTGTGAAATTGAGTAAGACTCAATGCCCGACCACTGCAGAAGATAGAGAGAATATGAAAGATGTTCCCTATGCATCAGCCATAGGATCTATCATGTATGCAATGCTGTGTACCAGACCTGATGTATGCCTTGCTATAAGTTTAGCAGGGAGGTACCAAAGTAATCCAGGAGTGGATCACTGGACAGCGGTCAAGAACATCCTGAAATACCTGAAAAGGACTAAGGATATGTTTCTCGTATATGGAGGTGACAAAGAGCTCATCGTAAAAGGTTACGTTGATGCAAGCTTTGACACTGATCCGAACGATTCTAAATCGCAAACCGGATACGTGTTTACATTAAACGGTGGAGCTGTCAGTTGGTGCAGTTCTAAACAAAGCGTCGTAGCGGGATCTACATGTGAAGCGGAATACATAGCTGCTTCGGAAGCAGCAAATGAAGGAGTCTAGATGAAGGAGTTCATATCCGATCTAGGTGTCATACCTAGCGCATCGGGTCCAATGAAAATCTTTTGTGACAATACTGGTGCAATTGCCTTGGCAAAGGAATCCAGATTTCACAAAAGGACCAAACACATCAAGAGACGCTTCAACTCCATCCGGGATCTAGTCCAGGTGGGAGACACAGAGATTTGCAAGATACATACGGATCTGAATGTTGCAGACCCGTTGACTAAGCCTCTTCCACGAGCAAAACATGATCAGCACCAAGGCTCCATGGGTGTTAGAATCATTACAGTGTAATCTAGATTATTGACTCTAGTGCAAGTGGGAGACTGAAGGAAATATGCCCTAGAGGCAATAATAAAGTTATTATTTATTTCCTCATAATCATGATAAATGTTTATTATTCATGCTAGAATTGTATTTACCGGAAACATAATACATGTGTGAATACATAGACAAACAAAGTGTCACTAGTATGCCTCTACTTGACTAGCTCGTTAATCAAAGATGGTTATGTTTCCTAACCATGAACAATGAGTTGTTATTTGATTAACGAGGTCACATCATTAGTAGAATGATCTGATTGACATGACCCATTCCATTAGCTTAGCACCCGATCGTTTAGTATGTTGCTATTGCTT
>NW_021297878.1:0-1203 GCF_002162155.2 Triticum dicoccoides
TAGTCATAGAAGTAGAAGTAGTCGTTGGCGTGACAACTTCATGAAGACACGATGATGGAGATCATGGTGTCGTGCCGGTGACGATGATGATCATGGAGCCCCGAAGATGAAGATCAAAAGGAGCAAAATGATATTGGCCATATCATGTCACTATTTGATTGCATGTGATGTTTATCATGTTTATGCATCTTGTTTGCTTAGGACGACGGTAGTAAATAAGATGATCCCTTACAAAATTTCAAGAAGTGTTCTCCCCTAACTGTGCACCGTTGCTACAGTTCGTCGCTTCTAAGCACCACGTGATGATCGGGTGTGATGGATTCTTACGTTCACATACAACGGGTGTAAGACAGTTTTACACAGCGAAAACACTTAGGGTTAACTTGACGAGCCTAGCATGTGCAGACATGGCCTCGGAACACGGAGATCGAAAGGTCGAGCATGAGTTGTATGGTAGATACGATCAACATGAAGATGTTCACCGATGATGACTAGTCCGTCTCACGTGATGATCGGACACGACCTAGTTGACTCAGATCATGTGATCACTTAGATGACCAGAGGGATGTCTATCTAAGTGGGAGTTCATAAGATGAACTTAATTAACCTGAACATAGTCAAAAGACCTTTTGCAAATTATGTCGTAAGCTCGCGCTTTAGTTCCACTGTTTAGATATGTTCCTAGAGAAAATATAGTTGAAAGTTGATAGTAGCGATTATGCGATCGGTAGAAAGCTTATGTCCTTAATGCACCGCTCAGTGTGCTGAACCCCAACGTCGTTTGTCGATGTTGCGAACATCGGACATACACGTTTTGATAACTACGTGATAGTTCAATTAAATGGTTTAAGTAGAGGCACCAAAGACATTTTCGAAACGTCGCGGAACATATGAGATGTTTCGAGGGCTGAAATTGGGATTTCAGGCTCGTGCCCACGTCAAGAGGTATAAGACCTCCGACGATTTTCTTAGCCTGCAAACTAAGGGAGAAAAGCTCAATCGTTGAGCTTGTGCTCAGATTGTCTGAGCACAACAATCACTTGAATCGAGTGGGAGTTGATCCTCCAGATGAGATAGTGATGTTTCCCCAAAGTCATTGCCACCAAGCTGCTAGAGCTTCGTGATTAACTATAACATATCAGGGATAGATATGATGATCCTTGAAATATTCATGATGTTTGACACCGCGAAAGTAGAAATCAA
>NW_021297879.1:0-586 GCF_002162155.2 Triticum dicoccoides
GCCGCCCGTCGTCGCCGCCCCCGCCGCCCGTACGCGCCCGGCCCACTCCACAGACACACGCATACACACACACATACACACACACTACATACACACACACATACACACAGACACACTACACACACACATACACACAGACACACACACACACACACACACAACACGTACACTACACATGCATGTACGTACGTACACACATATACACACACACTACACACACACATATTTTTTTACTTATTTTCTGTTTTCTAATGTTTAGATGAATTAAAACTATCTAGTTTATTTTTAGAATGTTAGAAATGTTATGTTAGATCGATCTAGTTTATTTTTAGTAAATGCTTTGTTGAACTAGTTGAATTAATATATAGAACTACTTTATTTTAGTATATGCTTAGTTTGAACTAGTTGAATTAATATATATGGAACTAGTTTATTTTTAGTAAATGATTTGTTGAACTAGTTGAATTAATATATAGAACTACTTTTATTTTAGTATATGCTTAGTTTGAACTAGTTAAATTAATATAACTAGTTTATTTTTAGTAAATGTTTAGTTGAACTAATTGAATTAATATATATATAGAAC
>NW_021297880.1:0-1711 GCF_002162155.2 Triticum dicoccoides
TTACGTGTTGGTCGTCAAGGCTCGCAGTTTGGGCCGATTCTGGCCAGTTTCTTGCACTATTACTCAGTTTTGGGGTCCCGAAGAGATTTCCACGATTGACAAAAATCGGGGAGCGTTTACGTGCCGGTCATCAACAGTCACAGTTTTGGCTGATTCTGGCCCGTTTTGTGGACTATTACAAACTGTTTTGGGGTCCCAGAGTGATTCCCATTATAAACAAACCCCGTGGTGCGTTTACGTGTCGGTCATCAACACTCGTGGTTTTTGTCGATTCTGTCCCTTTTCATGGACTATTACTCACCTTTTCAAGGACCGAAAGCGATTTCCATGGTTTTCGAACCCCAAGGTGCGCTTACGTGGCGGTCATCAACAATCGCAGTTTTGGCCGATTCTGGGCCGTTTCTTGGACTATTACTCAGTTTTGGGGTCACGTAGTGATTTCCACGATCGACGAACACCGGTGTGTTTATGTGTCGGTCATCAACATTCGTAGTTTTGGTCGATTCTAGCCGTTTCATGGACTATTACTCACTGATTTGGGGTCCCTGAGCGATTTCCATCATTGACGAACCCCGGTGTGCGTTCATGTATCATTGATCAATAACCCTAGGTTTTACCGATTCAAGGCTCTTTCATGGACTATTACTCACCGTTTTGGAGTCCCAAAGCGATTTCCATGGTTGTCGAACCCCAAGGTGTGTTTACGTGTTGGTCGTCAAGGCTCGTAGTTTGGGCCGATTCTGGCCAGTTTCTTGCACTATTACTCAGTTTTGGGGTCCAGAAGAGATTTCCACGATTGACGAAAATCGGGGAGCGTTTACGTGCCGGTCATCAACAGTCACAGTTTTGGCTGATTCTGGCCCGTTTTGTGGACTATTACAAACTGTTTTGTGGTCCCAGAGTGATTTCCATGATAAACAAACCCCGTGGTGCGTTTACGTGTCGGTCATCAACACTCGTGGTTTTTGTCGATTCTGGCCCTTTTCATGGACTATTACTCACGTTTTCGAGGACCGAAAGCGATTTCCATGGTTTTCGAACCCCAAGGTGCGCTTACATGGCGGTCATCAACAATCGCAGTTTTGGCCGATTCTGGCCCGTTTCTTGGACTATTACTCAGTTTTGGGGTCACGTAGTGATTTCCACGATCGACGAACACCGGTGTGTTTATGTGTCGGTCATCAACATTCGCAGTTTTGGTCGATTCTGGCTGTTTCATGGACTATTACTCAATGATTTGGGGTCCCTGAGCGATTTCCATCATTGACGAACCCCGGTGTGCGTTCATGTATCATTGATCAATAACCCTAGGTTTTACCGATTCAGGGCTCTTTCATGGACTATTACTCACCGTTTTGGAGTCCCAAAGCGATTTCCATGGTTGTCGAACCCCAAGGTGTGCTTACGTGTTGGTCGTCAAGGCTCGCAGTTTGGGCCGATTCTGGCCAGTTTCTTGCACTATTACTCAGTTTTGGGGTCCAGAAGAGATTTCCACGATTGACGAAAATCGGGGAGCGTTTACGTGCCGGTCATCAACAGTCACAGTTTTGGCTGATTCTGGCCCGTTTTGTGGACTATTACAAACTGTTTTGGGGTCCCAGAGTGATTTCCATGATAAACAAACCCCGTGGTGCGTTTACGTGTCGGTCATCAACACTCGTGGTTTTTGTCGATTCTGGCCCTTTTCATGGACTATTACTCACCTTTTCAA
>NW_021297881.1:0-1589 GCF_002162155.2 Triticum dicoccoides
TTATCTATTCGAATAGCCGTGTCCGCGGTAAAGGACTTCTGGGTTGCTTATATCAGTCCATAGACAAGCGAAAGTGGATACTCTAAAATACGCAAGATAAGCGTGAGTGCTATGGATGACGTTCTCGTAGGGAGACGGGAGCGGATCCATAGTGGTGTATTGATATGGTGAATGTGTGGACTCGTGTGCGCCACCTCAAAAGAGTCGCTTGCAGTCGTAGTTTAGGATAGCCACCGAGTCAAAGCTGGCTTGCTGCAGTTAAACCCCACAGCCCCTTTGTTGATATTGATGCATATGTAGTTAGTTCTGATGTAAGTCTTGCTGGGTACATTTGTACTCACGTTTGCCTATTTTATGTTTTTGCAGAGAGACTTCAGTCTCACTAGTAGTTCCGCTTGGACTTCGACGTTTAGCTTGTTACCTCAGCTACGATCTTGTGCCCTCGGCAGTATCTGGTAGATAGTCAGGCTTCTCAGCCTTTTTCATTTATAGTTGTCTGTACTCAGACATGATAGCTTCCGCTTGTGCTTTGACTTGTATACTCTGAATGTTGGGTCATGAGACCTATGTTTGTAGTATCTCGCTCCTCGGAGCCTAATGAATAAATACTTGAGTCATAGAGTCATGTTGTGATGCCATGTTGTGTTTGCACATATCGAGCATATTGTGTGTATGTTATTGAAATGCTTGGTATGTGTGGGATCTGACCATCTAGTTGTTTATCCTTAGTAGCCTCTCTTACCGGGAAATGTCTCCTAGTGTTTCACTGAGCCATGGTAGCTTGCTTCTGCTCCGGAACACTTAGGCTGGCCGGCATGTGTCCTTCTTCGTTCCTGTGTCTGTCCCTTCGGGGAAATGTCACGCGATGAATACCGGAGTCCTGTTAGCCCGCTATAGCCCGGTTCACCGGAGTCCTGCTAGCCCAGTGCTACAGCCTGGATTCACTCGCTGATGACCGACACGTTCGATGCTGGGTCATGGATGCCTGTCCCTGTAAGTCTGTGCCACTTTGGGTTTACGACTAGCCATGTCAGCCCGGGCTCCTTATCGTATGGATGCTAGCGACACTATCATATACGTGTGCCAAGAGGCGCAAACGGTCCCGGGCAAAGGTAAGGCGACACCCGTGGAAATACCGTGCGTGAGGCCGCAAAGTGATATGAGGTGTTACATGCTAGATCGATGTGGCATTGAGTCGGGGTCCTGACAGCGTTGGTATCAGAGCTTGACTGCCTGTAGGATTACCAAGCCAAACTGGTCGATGTTGAGTCTAGAAATTCTTTAGTTATATGTAGGGGAATTGATTGTGGGATGGAACGTAAGGCTCTTTTTACTCCTTATACCTCATGGCCTTCTGATCTGAGTCATCATCTTCTCTTCTACGGGGATTAAGAACTAGGCTATCTCTTCTTTCTATTAGGATCACGTGTTACTAATCAGTGGACTTATAAGATTGTTGGATTTAAGTCTCAGTTCAGTTCCTACTACTTCTGTATGTTAATTGTTGATCTCGAAACCTTGATATTGTGCTTCTGAGTGGTTATGCCACCATTTTTGTGAATGTCTCAAATCTTTTCTGAGCATTTACA
>NW_021297882.1:0-1244 GCF_002162155.2 Triticum dicoccoides
GCAGCCATCTCCGGCCACCCCTCGCTTCCCCGACTAGCTCAGGAGCTCCGCCTCGACTCCCTCTTCCTCCCCACCACTCCACAGCTCCCCGGAAGCCCTGCATCGCCGCCACGTCGCCGTTCCCCTCTTCGGGCTCCGACCACCGTCGCCGTCGAATTCGCCGTCTCCAGCGCGTCCCCGAGCCCGCTTCGACGCCCACTGCAACCGCGGTGAGCTACGCCACCGTTTCCCCCTCTCCTTCCCCTCGTTCCCTCACCGTAGCCACCTCCCCACCACGGCCGAACCTCCGCCGTCGCCGAGCTCGCCGTCGACGCAGCTCCGGTGACCATTTGGTCACCCCGGCGAGTCCAACGAGTTCGCAAGATCCCGTAGAGCATCCCTAGCGCCTCGCTTTGCTCGACTTTGAGCTCCAGCACCGTTCCCGTGCACGACCGAACCCCGGCGGCCGCAGCCGAGCTCGCCGCCGTCGACTCCGGCCACCCCGACCCCAACGGGCTCCGCCAAGAGCTGCGGGTTGGCCTCAGCTCCACTCCGGTGGTCTCCGCGGTCCGTTTGGTGGCCGAAATGACCAAAACCACTTCCGCCGCCGCGTCGGGCTCGCCGGCGACTAAACGCCGGCAGCCGACATTAACTTTGACCACGGGTGGGCCCTGGTTGACTCCCCTGAGTCAATGACAGGTGGGGCCCAGCCCTGTTATTTAAACAGGATTAGTTTTAATTAAGTTTTAATTAAAATAATCACCCTGACATGCGGGACCCACTGTCAGGTTTGACCTGGACCAGTTCCTTGACCTGCTGACGTCACACTGACGTCAGGCTGACGCAGTAATTGATTTTCTGGATTTAAATTAAATCAGGAAATTCCAGAATATTATTTAAACTTCAAAAATTCATAACTTTTATTCTGTAACTCCAAATTGGACAAATTATATATGAAAAATGATCAGAAAAATCCAATCTATCCATCTGTACTATTTTCATGCATGATCAAACAAGTTAAATTGATGTTTTAAGCAGAACAAGGAAAAGCACTTTAAAAGGCCATATTTGAATTTGAAATTTGAATCTTTGATTCAAATTTGTTCAAACCCTTCTGGCTTTAGTTGCATTAGCCCAATACACTCATATTGCCATGTTTCATGCATGCATCATATTGTTGCACATTGTTTGGTGATGCTTGTGTATCGATGCCCTTGCGACAGGTTCTGTCCCCGAGGAGTACCGTGATTACCCTAACGAAGAAC
>NW_021297883.1:0-6310 GCF_002162155.2 Triticum dicoccoides
GGCTGGAAAAGTGCTAAGTTATAATGTATCTAAATCAATAGATCTTGTCTACATCATGTCATCGTTCTTATTGCATTACTCCATTTTTCCATGAACTTAATACAATCTATGCATGTTGGATAGTGGTCAATCTGTGGAGTAATAGTAGTAGATGCAAGTAGGAGTCGGTCTACTAATCTTCGACATGATGCCTATATACATGATCATTATCTTGGATATTGTCATGATTGTTTTTCTATCAATTGCCCAACAGTAACTTGTTCACCCACCATTGTTATTTTCTTGTGAGATGCCACAAGTGAAATCTACGGGCCCCGGGTCTATTTTCCTATCATATACTTTCAGATCTATATTATCAAAAACACAAAATACCTTGCTGCACTTTTTTGTTACTGTTTTTATTTCGCGTTTACTTGAGATCTATTTATCCAATCTATTATCAAACTATCTATCTTTTTACCCGGGAGGGATTGACAACCCCTCTTTTACGCCAGGTTGCAAGTATTTCTTATTTGTGTGCAGGTACAATTTACATAGTGTTGTGGGATTCTCATATTGGTTCGATAAACTTGGTCTCATCACTAAGGGAAATACCTACTGTTGTTGTGCTGCATTATCCCTTCCTCTTTAGGAACAATATCGGCGTAGTTCAAGCGACATCAATATCAATTTCTGGCGCTGTTGCCGGGGATACATCATCAGGTTCCTGATCACAAATATCATATCCTTGCAATTTACATTATTTGCCATTTGCCTCTTGTTTTCATCACCCCCACTTTCACAAAAATTTGCGGTTTTATCCACCCTTTTTTTCGTTTGACGTTTTCTCATTAGATCTTTCTTTTGCTTGAAGGTGTCATCATGAGTGACTTTTGTATGACAGAGATGGATGATGGCCTAACTCCTAAGATCACTACACCACGGTAGAGCTTCCGTGACACACTAATGTGTCAGTATAGGGTACCTTTGCCGACACATAAGTTGTCACTAACACCAATGCTGACAGAAGATGAAAGAGTCGGAGGACTTGCTGTGGGCAAAGGTATTGCCGACAGTTGTTTACTTCCCGACACTTTTTCAGTCGGTATACACCCTACCTACGCCGACAGATGGTATGTCCACATACAACCTACCTACGCCGACACTTTATCAGACAATATACACCCTACCTACGCCGACAGATAGTGTGTCCACATACACCCTACCTTTGCCGACACTTTATTAGTCACGTACACCATATCTATGCCAACAGATAGTCTGTCAACATACACCCTCCTCACACAGACAGATATTGCATTTGGTGACAAATAAATTGCTGGTAAAGTCATGTGCAGCCAAAACTATATATACATACGAGCTATAAACAAATTGAATTATTATCCTCACATCCACAAGCTGCTTCAAGACAGAACACATATTGTATAACAATGAAAATATGTTCACAGACATGCATATACATTGAACGCAAGTTGACAAACACATCAATCTTGATAAAGCATAGTTTTGACCATCTTAACAATCACCCAGAACACACAAGTCACAAAAAGATGAGCACTATTTGCTGGTATGAGGGACTTCAATTAGATGGTCCAGAATACACAAGTCTGGATCCACATGCACAAAGTGCAAGCTCCAAAATACCCGAAACATCAAATGGTCTAGAAGACGCATATGTATCCACATGCACAAAGTGCCTTGGTTCCCGGTGAGCTAGCTTTTCCATCCACCATTCATTTTCTGCTCCACGTGCGTGACCATGGTTCCCCGCGAGGTAGTCATCCATTCTCCACCCATTGCCCATGCTGCATGCTGGTGGTCGTGGTTCCCGGCTATTGTCGGCAAGACTAAATGAATTAGTAACTTTTTCTCATCAAGCATTATAATTACGACAACTGTATTGAACTACACTATTTGCATCTATTTTTTACTCTAATTATGTGCAATTCAAATAGGCATATCAAGGTAGAACACTGAACTAAAGCATAAAAAGTACATGACTAAGCAATATATATTGTGCATGCTCAAAAGCTCATGCTTAAATGTGCAATGTTCATAAGAAGTAAATGACTGAGCAACTGTGTTATGGAATCATAAAGCTTGCTCTTTTTAACATTGTACTGAAATAATCTGGAAAACAAAACATATATAATACAAGAATGGCCATGCCTGAAGCACATATATCTAGCATAATTAATATATAGACTTGGTGGTATGTTCTTGATAGTTAAATTAGTTCAAACTACAGTGTTTTTGTAACACGTGCATCATCAAAAGATGCTTATACTTCATTCTATTGTGAAGATCTCATGTCTCTCTCACTATGTGTGTATCTCTCTCTGTCCTGTCTCCCTTTTTTGCTAATCATTCATGCATTTCATTATATATTATCCTAGTAGAATTTAAGAGCGATAGTACACATCGTACGATACCATCAGTTTGTAATCAATGATTGGATTCGTCCTTCCGCATGCCAGACCTACACTGGAAAATCAAGGCAACATATATCTGTTTTCATGAAAATGGAAAGGCCCTGTAATAACTGAATGTATACAGAAACAATACAATATATAATGTTATCTCTATCCTAGTAATATCACCTATAGTTAATATTGCACATTATATCTCGATTATATCACAATATATGTTCTAGCTGTCACTGTAGTTACTGGAACTGTTACAGGATAGGTGAGTGAATAGCTACCTTGATGCTGGAGAGACATCGACTGGTACAGGATCCTAGTAGAGGATGCTAGTAAAGCATGCTGCACCAAAGTTAATGCAAGTGGCTGCAATGAACTTGATGTCCGCTGTCCTGCACAATAGGGAGAGACGACTTGTCAACCTTCCACTGTCCTAATCGGTCGGAGGTTGGGCCTGCCTGAAGGTTCATCATGGTACGATTTGATAATAATAAAAAACCGACACACCCGCTTCCCTCTTAGGATTGACATGGAGGAACAAAACCTATATATAAGATCTAACATTGTGTACTTTGCTCAAAAATAAGAACCTGCTTTAACATAACAAAGAAATCAAAGGTGAAGTAGTAGCTAATTCAACTTTTTAAATTGACTCACCGAATCAAAATGCGCTTGAATAGAATATTATCGTAGAAGAGTTTGAAAAAGAAAACTACATCTGAATGTGAAAATCGGAGTATGAGCACAAAACATACCATAGATAGTTCCTTTATCACGCACTATCACATGACTTCGAGCTCTTTAATAGTTCCTTCCAGTGTAGCGTTATATGGTGCTCCCTCTGTATGTTGTGAAAAAAGTACAGGAATGCTTAATGGTGCCACCATACATAACAGATATTGTTGAATAATTGTGACAAATGAACATATTATCTAGAAGGAAAATCACGTCATGCAAATGTAAGAATATCTGTACTACATGAATTTAGTTTATCAGTAAATATGCAAGTTCTATCAAGCAGATACATATATTCACCTAACTGTGGGCTCTTACTTTGTTTCAGTATGAAATATTGATTATTGAGACTTAATCTTTTGACTATTACTGCATCATATATACCACTGCATATTTATCATCTTACTTCAAAGAAATACCAGCAATAATATGAAAGTCATAAATTTCTTTTATTTTTCTAGACTCACAAATTGGCCACACAGCCATGTTATTTTTCCTACACCACATTGCATTTTCTTTCTGATACTACCCCAAAAGAGTTGATGCTTACCTCAGGGCACGACAATGGTTGGCTTCGGGAGGGGCTCCGCTCGAAGGGGATCGAGCTTCGGCAGCAGCAGATCCAGTAGTAGCAGGTCCGGTAGCAGCAGGATCCCGGAGATGGAGCCCCAACCACAGCAGGTGCGGCAGCAGCAGGAGCCCGGAGATGGAGCCCCGGCAGCAGCAGGGACGGGGATTGGCGAGGATGACTATGGATCTCATGGGGGGAGGGTGGTGGTTGGCCGGCGGTTGGATGTGGATCACGATGGCGGTGGCTCGATCTCGGGATGGAGCTCGGGGGGAGGGGGCGGAGTGCAAGGACTGCTGGATGTAGGGGTGGAAGTCAGGGGCGGGGAAGTGCGAGCTCTGAGATGGTCGCTTGTCGACGGGGTGGAGCCCGGGGCCGGCGGCAGGATTGTGGATCGAGCATGTGGGCGACAGCGGCAGGCACGGGTTAGGGTTGGGAGTGGGTTCGAGTTGGGGATAATTTGCACGGGGGTGGAGCATATTTTGCACAAACGTCCAAAAATTTCGCTGTCGAGTTTCCAACCTTCAGTCCATTGACACGTGTCCATCTACGCCGACACTTAGTCCATGTCCATACACCCTATGTACGCCGACACATTATAGGTTGCTAAATACCTACCTACGCCGACTGAAAAATTGTCAAGGTCCACACATATGCCGACACATAACATGTTATTAAGAAATTACTGACAGATAAATTGTTGCTTTGTGATCGCTGACTCTTAGTGTGTGCACGGTGATGTATCTCTGCCGACACATGATCCGAAGACAAAACATAAAAGATATGCTAACAGTTATTTTGTGGAGATTATTGGACCTTTGCCCACAAAAAGGTGTCACGTATGCTCTACCGTGGTGTAGTGGATGGAGCGTTCGGGCCCTCTGGATACTGAAACTTTTGTTTTAGGGCAATGGAACGTTATGGGAAAAGAGCATAACCTAAAGTCCCAACCCCACCAGGTGACCGGCGATTACCGGATGTCTGGAGCCCTTCGACCCACTGGAAGTCCGACATTTACCGGAAGGCCGGAACCCCCATACAGAGAGAAATTCTCGGATTTCCGGAACCACCGGACGTCCGACCAGCGGACATCCGACAATTCTCGGACATCCGACACGTGTAGATACAAATTCGGGCTGATTTTTGATTCGCCCATAACTAATTCATCCGGACTCCGATTTTGACGTTCTTTAACTCGTTTTGAAGCTATTGACATCCCCTGTCCCACAAACATACTTCCAACATCATTTGACTTCATCAAATTTTTCGAATTTTGGCATCTTTGCCTAGGGCCCTTCACCACATCATCTGCATTACCACCACCGACTTCCGCAACCTAACCAATTTTGATCCATATAGAATTAGTGGTTGCTCGAGTTGCGATTCGAGTCTCCTAAGGTGTTTTGGCTACTTAGGGATGGTTACTTCTTCATCAACCACCAAAATACCTTCCGCATAACCTCGTTCACCATACACATCCGCTACCCCAACTTAACCAAATTTTGTTTGAACTTGTTTGACTTCTGGTTTGTCTCTCCTAAGGTGTTTCGGCTACTTAGGGATGTGACCAACTTCGATAAGCATAACCCATATTTGCACTTCCGCGAAACCACCACCGCATTTCTCTACCACCATTTGACATTCACCTTTGAGATTTTGAGTTCATGGTTTTTTTCGTTTCCTAAGGTGTTTCGGCTAATTAGGGACGATTTGACATCGAGAACACCGTCACTCATCATTGCCACGAGGTCGTCATTACCATTGACCACTTCATCATTTTGACACAATCAACCATAAGTAAGGGACGGTAACCTCAACGACATCATTGTATATCCTCCATTGCTATTGCATTGTTAACCCCCTAGCCCATTTTGCGTCACTTGCCTATCGAGACTAGCCATTGAGTATTGCTGGCAATGTTACTTTGTGCACATTACTGATCATAGATCTACACCTTCCATTGCATACATACCAGATCATCTTGGTATCATCATATCATCTCTTGTGTCACAAGCTTGTTCCCGCATATACACAATTGCTCTCTTGGTTTGTGCGTTTCCCATAGTGACCATATCAGAGAAAAAAGAAAAAGCTTTTAAGCAAAACACAGAGTGAATAAAGAGCTTGTAAGCAATAGCCATATCATCATACCACATTGCATATAAGATTGTCATATTCGATCATCTTATATCATTGTGAGATGTCTCACCGGAACATCATATACATAGCGTACTTGGGATAGAAGTCATTGCATTTTTGTCTCTTGTAGGTTGTGCCCTAGTATTGTATCCGCATATATTGAGAAATCATGCTAGCATCTCTCTAGAGTTGTGCAACAAGAGCATTTTCCGTTGATTCCACTTTTTGAGCTCGTTCCTTGGTTGCACGACCCCATTTCTCTATCTGTGTGTGTGTTTCCGTGTCCCATTCATTACTATTGGTCTACTTTTTTCACTTGCAAATTTTTTAATCTATTTCAAAATTATTTACTATTGCTAACATTTTGCATCAAATTTGTGTGCCACTATCCTCACCAAGCTCCACCAAAAGCTTTACATGTGTAGGTGTGAGGAATCGACAAGATCCG
>NW_021297884.1:0-1275 GCF_002162155.2 Triticum dicoccoides
ATCAAAATCATCATGTGCAACGGTAAAAGGCAACCCATCAATATAATCCTTAATAAGCACAAACTTCTCCGATATAGTGTAGTTGGGAGAATTCAAAAAGATAATAGGACTATCATGCCACTAGTAGAAAAGGGGGCATTTGTCCCGGTTTGTAAGGGCCTTTGGTCCTGGTTCGTGAACCGGGACTAATGGGTCGTTACTAATACCTCCCCCCTTTAGTCCCGGTTCAAACACGAACCGGGACAGATGGTCCTCCACGTGGCCGGTGCGCCGAGCCCAGGCAGGGGGGCCTTTGGTCCCGGTTGGTGGCACCAACCGGGACCAAAAGGCATCGACGCGTCAGCATTCCAGTGGCTGGGGTTTTTGTTTTTTTGAAAGGGGGGGTGGGGGTTTTGGGGGGTTAATTTAGGTGTTTCATATATTGTGTTATCTAGCTAATTAATAGAGAGAAGTGTCCTCTCTTATGTCCGTGCTTGGTCGACGCTACGTACTATATACATATATCCCTCGACACGCTAGCTAGTAAGAAAATGAAGGGAACCATTGAGTACAGAAGTTCGTCATGCATACCGAGAGAAATGATCGATCGACCTCTCCTTCTCCGACAGATTGGTCGAACAACAAGTTTTCGTATCATGTATCCGACGCTACTGGCTACATACATGTACAATATGTAAGATCTCTCAATTACAGTCCCCTAGCAATTGAAATCAACTTCCGCATGGTATTCTCCGGCTTTGTTGATGATGTGGTCAAGAAAGAATCCTGCCAATTCCTCTTGAATTGCTTTCATGTGATCTGGTTCTAGGAGTTCATTCCGCATCTGCCATGTCTAATTTGAAGAAGGGGGTTAATTAATACATATATATGAATGAAACTCAACAGAAATGATGGTGTAATAAAATTAAATTGTGAATATTATTGCTTACGCACTTCATATTGTCTTTGAGAGTAGCCCCGCTTGTTTTCAAAGTCGCGGTGTGGATGAACTCGCACACGTAGTATCCACAGAAATCATTCCCTTGTTCCTACCACAAGCACTTTACGAGAAATAGAGGTCAATCAAACTGATAATGAAGAATTATAAATGGCATTGATGAAAGTATAGCTATAGAATCAACGGGAGATGCGCGCAACTAGCTAGCCAGTAGTACTTACTTTCGGGTATGTATATCGCAGCTCCTTCGGCAGTCCTGGAGCTTTAGCGGTGAACTGTTTCCAAACCCTGCAAGACAAAGAAAATAATTATTATTACTTGAGATATCAGAAAATGAA
>NW_021297885.1:0-1788 GCF_002162155.2 Triticum dicoccoides
AGGGCAAGGGTAAGAAGAACTTCAAGAAGGACGGCAAAGATGTTGCCGCGCCTGGTAAGCCAGTTACCGGGAAGAAGTCAAAGAATGGACCCAAGCCTGAGACTGAGTGCTTTTATTGCAAGGGGAAGGGTCACTGGAAGCGGAACTGCCCCAAATACTTAGCGGATAAGAAGGCCGGCAACACCAAAGGTATATTTGATATACATGTGATTGATGTGTACCTTACCAGTAATCGTAGTAACTCCTGGGTATTTGATACCGGTGCCGTTGCTCATATTTGTAACTCACAGCAGGAGCTGCAGAATAAACGGAGACTGGCAAAGGACGAGGTGACGATGCGCGTCGGGAATGGTTCCAGAGTCGATGTGATCGCCGTCGGCACGCTGCCTCTACATTTACCTACGGGATTAGTTTTGAACCTCAATAATTGTTATTTAGTGCCAAGTTTGAGCATGAACATTGTATCTGGATCTCGTTTAATACGAGATGGCTACTCATTTAAGTCTGAGAATAATGGTTGTTCGATTTATATGAGAGATATGTTTTATGGTCATGCTCCGATGGTCAATGGTTTATTCTTAATGAATCTCGAGCGTAATATTACACATGTTCATAGTGTAGATGCCAAAAGATTTAAAGTTGGTAACGATAGTCCCACATACTTGTGGCACTGCCGCCTTGGTCACATTGGTGTCAAGCACATGAAGAAGCTCCATGCCGATGGACTTTTAGAGTCTCTTGATTATGAATCATTTGACACGTGCAAACCATGCCTCTTGGGCAAAATGACCAAGACTCCGTTCTCCGGAACAATGGAGCGAGCAACCAACTTGTTGGAAATCATACATACCGATGTGTGCGGTCCAATGAGCGTTGAGGCTCGCGGAGGATATCGTTATGTTCTCACTCTCACAGATGACTTGAGTAGATATGGGTATGTCTACTTAATGAAACACAAGTCTGAGACCTTTGAAAAGTTCAAGGAATTTCAGAATGAGGTGGAGAATCAACGTGACCGAAAGATAAAATTCTTACGATCAGATCGTGGAGGAGAATACTTAAGTCACGAATTTGGTACACACTTAAATAAATGTGGAATCGTTTCACAGCTCACGCCGCCTGGAACACCTCAGCGAAACGGTGTGTCCGAACGTCGTAATCGCACTCTATTGGATATGGTGCGGTCTATGATGTCTCTTACCGATTTACCGCTATCATTTTGGGGATACGCTCTAGAGACAGCTACATTCACTTTAAATAGGGCACCGTCTAAATCCGTTGAGACGACACCGTATGAATTATGGTTTGGAAATAAACCTAAGTTGTTGTTTCTAAAAGTTTGGGGATGCGAAGCTTATGTCAAGAAACTTCAACCTGAAAAGCTCGAACCCAAGTCGGAAAAATGCGTATTCATAGGATACCCTAAGGAAACTGTAGGGTATACCTTCTACTTAAGATCCGAAGGCAAGATCTTTGTTGCCAAGAACGGATGCTTTCTGGAAAAAGAGTTTCTCTTGAAAGAAGTAAGTGGGAGGAAAGTAGAACTCGATGAAGTACTACCTCTTGAGCGGGATAGTGACGCAGCACAGGAAACCGTTCCTGTGATGCCCACACCAACTGAAGAGGAAAACCATGATAATGATCAAGGTACTTCGGATCAAGTTACTGCTGAACTTCGTAGGTCCACAAGGACACGTTCCGCACCAGAGTGGTACGGCAACCCTGTCCTGGAAATCATGTTGTTAGACAACAATGAACCTTCGAACTATGAAGAAGCAATGGCGGGCC
>NW_021297886.1:0-3532 GCF_002162155.2 Triticum dicoccoides
CATATTGTAAATGCTGCTTCCACGCTCCACTTGGAGCTATTCCAAATGGTTGCTCCACTATATGTATCCGATTTGCTACTCAGATTCATTCGGATAGGTGTTAAAGCTTGCATCATCGTAACCCTTTACGCCGAACTCCTTATCACCTCCATAATCGAGAAACAAATCCTTATTCCTCTAAGGATAATTTTGGCCGCTATCCAATGATCCATTCCTGGATCATTCTTGTACCCCTTGACTGACTCATGGCAAGGCACACTTCCGGTGCGTTACACAGCATAGCATACTATAGAGCCTACGTCTGAAGCATAGGGGACGACCTTCGCCCTTTCTCTCTTTTCTGCCGTGGTCGAGCTTTAAGTCTTAACTTCATACCTTACATCTCAGGCAAGAACTCCTTCTTTGACTGATCCATCTTGAACACCTTCAAGATCATGTCAAGGTATATGCTCATTTGAAAGTACCATTAAGCGTTTTTGATCTATCTTCATTGATCTTGATGCTCAATGTTCAAGTAGCTTAATCCAGGTTTTTCATTGAAAAACACTTTTCAAATAATCCTATATGCTTTCTACATCATTTCTGATCAACAATATGTCAACAACATATACTCATCAGAAATTCTATAGTGCTCCCACTCACTTCTTTGGAAATACAAGTTTCTTATAAACTTTGTATAAACCCAAAATCTTTGATCATCTGATCAAAGTGTACATTCCAACTCCGAGATGCTTACTCCAGTCCTTAAAAGGATTGCTGGAGCTAGCATACCTTTTAGCATCCTTAGGATCGACAAAACCTTTCTGATTGTATCACATACAACCTTTCCTTACGATAACTGGTAAGGAAACTCGTTTTGACATCCATATGCTAGATTTCATAAATGCAGCTAATGCTAACATGATTCCGACGGACTTAAGCATCGCTACGAATGAGAAAATCTCATCGTAGTCAACTCCTTGAACTTGTGAAAAACTCTTCGCCACAAGTTGAGCTTCATAGACGGTGACATTACCGTCCACGTCCGTCTTCTTCTTAAAGATCCATTTATCTCAATGGCTTGCCGATCATCGGGCAAGTCCACCAAAGTTAATGCTTTGTTCTGATACATGGATCCTATATCGGATTTCATGGCTTCTAACCATTTGTCGGAATATGGGCCCACCATTGCTTCTCCATAGCTCGTAGGTTCATTGTGGTCTAGCAACATGACCTTCAAGACAGGATCACCGTACCACTCCGAAGCAGTACGTGTCCTTGTCGTCCTACGAGGTTCGGTAGTGACTTGATCTTGAAGCTTCATGATCACTATCATAAGCTTCCACTTCAATTGGTGTAGGTGCCACAGGAACAACTTCCTGTGCCCTGCTACACACTAGTTGAAGTGCCGGTTCAATAACCTCATCAAGTCTCCACCATCCTCCCACTCAACTTTTCGAGTCAAACTTTTCCTCGAGAAAGAACCCGATTCAAGAAACAATCACTATTGCTTTCGGATATGAATTAGGAGGTATACACAACTGTTTTGGGTGTCCTATGAAGATGCATTTTATCCGCTTTGGGTTCGAGCTTTATCAACCTGAAACTTTTTCACATAAGCGTCGCAGCCCCAAACTTTTAAGAAATGACAGCTTAGGTTTCTCTAAACCACATTTCATACGGTGTCATCTCAACGGAATTACGTGGTGCCCTATTTAAAGTGAATGTGGTTGTCTCTAATGCCTAACCCATAAACGATAGTGGTAATTCGATAAGAGACATCATGGTACGCACCATATCCAACAGGGTGCAACTATGATGTTCAGACACACCATCAAACTATGGTGTTCCAGGCGGTATTAATTGTGAAACAATTTCCACGATGTCTTAATTGCGTGCCAAAGCTCGTAACTCAGGTACTCATCTCTATGATCATATCATGGACATTTTATCCTCTTGTCACGATGATCTTCAACTTCACTCTGAAATTACTTAAACCATTCAATAATTCAGACTTGTGTTTCATCAAGTAAATATACTCAACATCTACTTGAATCATCTGTGAAGTAAGAACATAACGATATTCACCGCATGCCTCAGCACTCATTGGACTGCACACATCAAAATGTGTTACTTCCAACAAGTTGCTATCTTGTTCCATCTTACTGAAAACGAGGCCTTTTAGTCATCTTGCCCATGTGGTATGATTTGCATATCTCAAGTGATTCAAAATCAAGCGAGTCCAAACGCTCCATCTGCATGGAGTTCCTTCATGCGTATACACCAATAGACATGGTTCGCATGTCTCAAACTTTTCAAACCCGAGTGAGTCCAAAGATCCATCAACATGGAGCTTCTTCATGCGTTTTATACCAAAAATGACTTACATGGCAGTGCCACAAGTAAGTGGTACTATCATTACTATCTTATATCTTTTGGCATGAAAATGTGTATCACTACGATCGAGATTCAATAAACCATTCCTTTAGGTGCAAGACCATTGAAGGTGTTATTCAAATAAATAGAGTAACCATTATTCTCTTTAAATGAATAACCGTATTGCGATAGACATAATCTAATCATGTCTATGCTCAACGCAAACACTAAATGACAATTATTCAGGTTTAATACTAATCTTGATGGTAGAGGGAGCGTGCGATGTTTGATCACATCAAACTTGGAAACACTTCCAACACATATCGTCAGCTCACCTTCAGCTAGTCTCCGTCTATTCCGTAGCTTTTATTTCGAGTTACTAACACTTAGCAACCCAACCGGTATCCAATACCCTGGTGCTACTAGCAGTACTAGTAAAGTACACATTAACATAATGTATATCCAATATACTTCTATCGACCTTGCCAGCCTTCTCATCTACCAAGTATCTAGGGTAATTCAGCTCTAGTGACTATTCCCCTTATCACAGAAGCACTTAGTCTCGGGTTTGGGTTCAACCTTGGGTTTCTTCACTGGAGCAACAGCTGATTTGCCATTTCATGAAGTATCCCTTCTTGCCCTTGCCCCTTTTGAAACTAGTGGTTTCACCAACCATCACCAATTGATGCTCCTTCTTGATTTCTACTTTCGCGGTGTCAAACATCGCGAATACCTCAAGGATCATCATATCTATCCTTGATATGTTATAGTTCATCATGAAGCTCTAGCAGCTTGGTGGCAATGACTTTGGAGAAACATCACTATCTCATCTGGAAGATCAACTCCCACTCGATTCAAGTGGTTGTTGCACTCAGACAATCTGAGCACAAGCTCAACGATTGAGCTTTTCTCCCTTAGTTTGCAGGCTAAAAAAATTGTGGGAGGTCTCATACCTCTTGACGTGGGCACGAGCCTGAAATCCCAATTTCAGCCCTCGAAACATCTCATATGTTCCGCAATGTTTCGAAAACATCTTTGGTGCCTCAACTCTAAACCGTTTAACTGAACTATCACGTAGTTATCAAAACGTGTATGTCCGATGTTTGCAACATCCACAAACGAAGTTTGGGGTTCATCACACTGAGTGGTGCATTAAGGACATAAGCTTTCTTCTGTC
>NW_021297887.1:0-3531 GCF_002162155.2 Triticum dicoccoides
CATATTGTAAATGCTGCTTCCACGCTCCACTTGGAGCTATTCCAAATGGTTGCTCCACTATATGTATCCGATTTGCTACTCAGATTCATTCGGATAGGTGTTAAAGCTTGCATCATCGTAACCCTTTACGCCGAACTCCTTATCACCTCCATAATCGAGAAACAAATCCTTATTCCTCTAAGGATAATTTTGGCCGCTATCCAATGATCCATTCCTGGATCATTCTTGTACCCCTTGACTGACTCATGGCAAGGCACACTTCCGGTGCGTTACACAGCATAGCATACTATAGAGCCTACGTCTGAAGCATAGGGGACGACCTTCGCCCTTTCTCTCTTTTCTGCCGTGGTCGAGCTTTAAGTCTTAACTTCATACCTTACATCTCAGGCAAGAACTCCTTCTTTGACTGATCCATCTTGAACACCTTCAAGATCATGTCAAGGTATATGCTCATTTGAAAGTACCATTAAGCGTTTTTGATCTATCTTCATTGATCTTGATGCTCAATGTTCAAGTAGCTTAATCCAGGTTTTTCATTGAAAAACACTTTTCAAATAATCCTATATGCTTTCTACATCATTTCTGATCAACAATATGTCAACAACATATACTCATCAGAAATTCTATAGTGCTCCCACTCACTTCTTTGGAAATACAAGTTTCTTATAAACTTTGTATAAACCCAAAATCTTTGATCATCTGATCAAAGTGTACATTCCAACTCCGAGATGCTTACTCCAGTCCTTAAAAGGATTGCTGGAGCTAGCATACCTTTTAGCATCCTTAGGATCGACAAAACCTTTCTGATTGTATCACATACAACCTTTCCTTACGATAACTGGTAAGGAAACTCGTTTTGACATCCATATGCTAGATTTCATAAATGCAGCTAATGCTAACATGATTCCGACGGACTTAAGCATCGCTACGAATGAGAAAATCTCATCGTAGTCAACTCCTTGAACTTGTGAAAAACTCTTCGCCACAAGTTGAGCTTCATAGACGGTGACATTACCGTCCACGTCCGTCTTCTTCTTAAAGATCCATTTATCTCAATGGCTTGCCGATCATCGGGCAAGTCCACCAAAGTTAATGCTTTGTTCTGATACATGGATCCTATATCGGATTTCATGGCTTCTAACCATTTGTCGGAATATGGGCCCACCATTGCTTCTCCATAGCTCGTAGGTTCATTGTGGTCTAGCAACATGACCTTCAAGACAGGATCACCGTACCACTCCGAAGCAGTACGTGTCCTTGTCGTCCTACGAGGTTCGGTAGTGACTTGATCTTGAAGCTTCATGATCACTATCATAAGCTTCCACTTCAATTGGTGTAGGTGCCACAGGAACAACTTCCTGTGCCCTGCTACACACTAGTTGAAGTGCCGGTTCAATAACCTCATCAAGTCTCCACCATCCTCCCACTCAACTTTTCGAGTCAAACTTTTCCTCGAGAAAGAACCCGATTCAAGAAACAATCACTATTGCTTTCGGATATGAATTAGGAGGTATACACAACTGTTTTGGGTGTCCTATGAAGATGCATTTTATCCGCTTTGGGTTCGAGCTTTATCAACCTGAAACTTTTTCACATAAGCGTCGCAGCCCCAAACTTTTAAGAAATGACAGCTTAGGTTTCTCTAAACCACATTTCATACGGTGTCATCTCAACGGAATTACGTGGTGCCCTATTTAAAGTGAATGTGGTTGTCTCTAATGCCTAACCCATAAACGATAGTGGTAATTCGATAAGAGACATCATGGTACGCACCATATCCAACAGGGTGCAACTATGATGTTCGGACACACCATCAAACTATGGTGTTCCAGGCGGTATAATTGTGAAACAATTTCCACGATGTCTTAATTGCGTGCCAAAGCTCGTAACTCAGGTACTCATCTCTATGATCATATCATGGACATTTTATCCTCTTGTCACGATGATCTTCAACTTCACTCTGAAATTACTTAAACCATTCAATAATTCAGACTTGTGTTTCATCAAGTAAATATACTCAACATCTACTTGAATCATCTGTGAAGTAAGAACATAACGATATTCACCGCATGCCTCAGCACTCATTGGACTGCACACATCAAAATGTGTTACTTCCAACAAGTTGCTATCTTGTTCCATCTTACTGAAAACGAGGCCTTTTAGTCATCTTGCCCATGTGGTATGATTTGCATATCTCAAGTGATTCAAAATCAAGCGAGTCCAAACGCTCCATCTGCATGGAGTTCCTTCATGCGTATACACCAATAGACATGGTTCGCATGTCTCAAACTTTTCAAACCCGAGTGAGTCCAAAGATCCATCAACATGGAGCTTCTTCATGCGTTTTATACCAAAAATGACTTACATGGCAGTGCCACAAGTAAGTGGTACTATCATTACTATCTTATATCTTTTGGCATGAAAATGTGTATCACTACGATCGAGATTCAATAAACCATTCCTTTAGGTGCAAGACCATTGAAGGTGTTATTCAAATAAATAGAGTAACCATTATTCTCTTTAAATGAATAACCGTATTGCGATAGACATAATCTAATCATGTCTATGCTCAACGCAAACACTAAATGACAATTATTCAGGTTTAATACTAATCTTGATGGTAGAGGGAGCGTGCGATGTTTGATCACATCAAACTTGGAAACACTTCCAACACATATCGTCAGCTCACCTTCAGCTAGTCTCCGTCTATTCCGTAGCTTTTATTTCGAGTTACTAACACTTAGCAACCCAACCGGTATCCAATACCCTGGTGCTACTAGCAGTACTAGTAAAGTACACATTAACATAATGTATATCCAATATACTTCTATCGACCTTGCCAGCCTTCTCATCTACCAAGTATCTAGGGTAATTCAGCTCTAGTGACTATTCCCCTTATCACAGAAGCACTTAGTCTCGGGTTTGGGTTCAACCTTGGGTTTCTTCACTGGAGCAACAGCTGATTTGCCATTTCATGAAGTATCCCTTCTTGCCCTTGCCCCTTTTGAAACTAGTGGTTTCACCAACCATCACCAATTGATGCTCCTTCTTGATTTCTACTTTCGCGGTGTCAAACATCGCGAATACCTCAAGGATCATCATATCTATCCTTGATATGTTATAGTTCATCATGAAGCTCTAGCAGCTTGGTGGCAATGACTTTGGAGAAACATCACTATCTCATCTGGAAGATCAACTCCCACTCGATTCAAGTGGTTGTTGCACTCAGACAATCTGAGCACAAGCTCAACGATTGAGCTTTTCTCCCTTAGTTTGCAGGCTAAAAAAATTGTGGGAGGTCTCATACCTCTTGACGTGGGCACGAGCCTGAAATCCCAATTTCAGCCCTCGAAACATCTCATATGTTCCGCAATGTTTCGAAAACATCTTTGGTGCCTCAACTCTAAACCGTTTAACTGAACTATCACGTAGTTATCAAAACGTGTATGTCCGATGTTTGCAACATCCACAAACGAAGTTTGGGGTTCATCACACTGAGTGGTGCATTAAGGACATAAGCTTTCTTCTGTC
>NW_021297888.1:0-2149 GCF_002162155.2 Triticum dicoccoides
GATGAATCCGACACCACCAGGCGCCGGGAGCTCTTTCGAGTCCCCGTGGCTTTCTTCTTGGCCTTCTTCTCCGGCACCACGTGAGGTGCCGGGACCAGCAGCCTCGTCAATGGGGCGTCCGCTGGATCTTCTGGTAAGGGAGCCGGACAGTTAACCTGCCCGGACTTCTTCAGCCAGTCCTGTCAAAGGTAAGGGAGTTTAGATCCCACATAGAGTCAGACTATGAAAAACAAGAGTCCCGTAAAGGGTAGAATAGCTTACCTCGTTGGCTTGACGCAGCGAGCTGAATCCGCGATCTTCGGTAGCGGATGTGGGGGCCTCGGCGCCCTTAAACAGCACCTTCCAGGCATCTTCGTACGTAGTGTCGAAGAGCTTGCTCAAGGTTTGGTGCTAAGCCGGATCAAACTCCCACAATTTGAAGGCCCGTTGTTGGCATGGGAGGATCCGATGGATGAGCATGACCTGGACTACGTTGACAAGCTTGAGATTCTTGTTCACTAGCTTTTGGACGCAGGCTTGAAGTCCGGTCAGCTCTTCCAAATCTCCCCATGTTAGGCCCGTCCCTTTCCAGGAGGTGAGCCGGGTGGGGAAACCAGATCGGAATTCGGGGGCCGCCGCCCATTTGGGGTCGTGCGGCTCGGTGATGTAGAACCACCCCGATTGCCACCCCTTTATTGTCTCCACAAAGGAGCCCTCGAGCCATAGGACGTTGGCCATCTGGCCCACCATGGCACCTCCGCACTCCGCTTGGCGGCCGCCCACTACCTTTGGCTTGACATTCAAAGTCTTCAGCCATAAGCCGAAGTGGGGCTGGATGTAGAGGAAGGCCTCGCACACGACGATAAACGCCGAGATGTTGAGGAGGAAGTTCGGGGCCAGATCGTGGAAATCCAGGCCATAGTAGAACATGAGCCCCCGGACGAACGGGTGAAGAGGAAAGCCCAGTCCATGGAGGAAATGGGGGAGAAATACGACCCTCTCATGGGGCCCAGGGGTGGGGATGAGTTGCCCCTCATCTGGAAGCCGGTGCGTGATGTCGTCAGACAAGTATCTGGCCTTCCTTAACTTTTTGATTTGCCCCTCCGTGACGGAGGAGGCCATCCATCTACCTCCCGCTCCGGACATGATTGGAGAAGGTTGAGGTGGGAAGTGCAGACTTGGGCGCTGGAGCTCGAGTGCGCAGGGATGGATAAGCAAAGGAGGAAGAAGGCGTAAATGGAAAGGGTGGATCCTTATCCCCTTATATGGGTGGCCGAAACTATAAGCCCCCACCAGCCTAATAAAACTCGCTTATCTCCCAAGCACCACGGTTATTGGCGCGGTTGGGTTACCCACGCCCGTATTGATGAGAATCCCGGAATAAGGGGACACGATCTCTACTTTGATAAGACGTGCCAAGGAAACCGCCTCGCTAGACACGCTGAGGTGGAACAGTAAAACGATTCGAATAAAGGCTTGGCTGTGGCGTGATGTCACGCTGCAGAATGCGTTAGCAGATTAGATTTGTGCAGATATTATTCTCTCTGCGGTGGTATGTGGAACTTATTTTGCAGAGCTGGACACTGTCCTTGTGTTAGTATTCAGAGGAGGAACCCGCCTTGCAATGCCAAAGACAATTTGTGCGCCGGACTCGTCGTCATTGAAGCCTGGTTCAGGGGCTACTGAGGGAGTCCTGGATTAGGGGGTGTCCGAATGGCCGGACTATGACCTTTGGCCGGACTCCCGGACTATGAAGATACAAGATTGAAGACTTCGTCCCGTGTCCGGATAGGACTTTCCTTGGCGTGGAAGGCAAGCTTGGCGATATGATATGAAGATCTCCTCCCAGTGTAACCGACTCTATGTAATCCTAGCCCTCTCCGGTGTCTATATAAACCGGAGAGTTTTAGTCCATAGGACGAACAACAATCATACCATAGGCTAGCTTTTAGGGTTTAGCCTCTCTGATCTCGTGGTAGATCAACTCTTGTACTACCCATATCATCAATATTAATCAAGCAGGAGTAGGGTTTTACCTCCATCGAGAGGGCCCGAACCTGGGTAAAAACATCGTGTTCCTTGTCTCCTGTTACCATCCGCCTAGACGCACAGTTCGGGACCCCCTACCCGAGATCCGCCGGTTTTGACACCGACATCCACCAAGGCTTCG
>NW_021297889.1:0-1701 GCF_002162155.2 Triticum dicoccoides
ACCTGGCCTTGGCAGCTTCTTCATTGCAAGTATCCTTGAACCTTTCAAAGTCCTCTATCGTAATTTTCGGATTGTCTGCAACAATATCGGCATAGGTTTCATGGTCTACTTGAATCGCCCTTTTCACCCTAGTTTTCCAAGCGCTCAATGCATTGCTGAACTTCCCTAGGGCTTTGTTGTTGATTTTTTTTCATGCCATCATCATCCCATGGGTCGACATCGTCATTCCGACCGGGGGACAGGAATCTTGTGTGCAACCTAGTTAGAAGTAGCTTCTTCAAATGTTCATTCTTCCGTATTTCTGTGGTGTTGACGTTAGCCGTCTCCCGTAGGATGCATGCTAGTTTGTTTCCGTAACACGCTGCCACTTCTCGCGGCTCTATTGGCTCGAACTCGCCAGGGTGCACCGCCGTGACCACCAGTCTTCCGGTGTCAAGCTGATTTGGGCGTCATGTCCTCTTTTCCTTCTTTCCCTCATTGGCTTGGGAGGTCCACCTTCCGTGCTGTAGTTAGGAACATCATCAGCGCCAGTCTTAGTGCCGATGTCATTGGTGGCATCAGTGTCGGCGCCGGCGCCACCACCGTCGTCATCCGTCATGACAAGGCGGTCCGGACACCAAGCTTGCTGTCTCTCCTGATCCGCCATAAAGTCGAGGTAGGCGTGTGGTCGACCTAATTGGGACTGAGAACCTCCGGCCTCATCAGTGTCGGTCATGTTTCTAAGGGTTCACCGCAAATTATCGAGCTTTATATAATAAAGTGAATAATGACAAAAAAAGTAACCTTTGTTTTGCCAAAAATGTTGTTTCATTCCCGCTGCGACAAATCTCAAGCACTGGATATGTCCAACTTTCTAGCACAAGTCATGCCGAAATTCACGGAAAATTTCGGCATGACCTTTGCTAGAAAGTGCACATACAAAGCGCCTGAAATTTGCCGGAATGGAAATGAATCAACATTTTTGGCAAAACATAGGTCACTTTTTTAACAGCAAGCATTTCAGCACTCTAACAACCATTTTAACAGCCACATTATGAGCACTCTTAGAAGCTGAAACAATCATCATAGACTTTGTTGCTGTTGACATATACACAATCATGAACATTGCTGCCCAACTGATGCAAAAAAGATCAACAACCAATCTAACAGCTCCACTCCCCATTGCATCATTATGAACACTTTAACAACCACATTATGAACACTCCCCCTTGCATCATTATGTGCTGACATATGAAGAGGGAGGGAAGAGGGGGTGGCGCACCTCCGGCTTGGGATTGGGGTCGGGGTCGCCGGGGTTGAGGGCGTCGTTCTCCTCCTCGTCGATCTGCGCCTAGCTTCGATCTGCCGAAAGACCTAATTTCGGCAGAGAGAGAGAGAGAGAGTGTGTGTGTGTGTGTGACCAAATTTTCATACACTTCCATTAAAAATCCTCATTTTCAAAATGGACAGCAACATAAGATAATTTGCAAAAACTGTAATTTTCATTTTCATTTTCATTTAAAAACAAGGCAACATAAGCTAATTTTCATTTCAATATTCTGTCAAAGCTAATTTTAATTCTCTGGGCTAACATTAACACTAACTAACACTAACACTAACACTATCACTGGGATAACACTAGCTAAGCACCATCATTGGGCTAACACTAACACTAACTAACACTAACAACAATTAAATTAAGCTCGTACGCACGGGGCGGGG
>NW_021297889.1:3331-5937 GCF_002162155.2 Triticum dicoccoides
TATAGTACTTACTTTCGGGTGTCTAAATTCCAGCTCCTTCAGCAGTCCCGGAACTGTTCTGGTGAATTTTCTCCAAACCCTGCCAGACAAAGAAAACAATTACTTGATATCAGGAAATGAACAAAGTTGCTGATATGGTGTATAATGATCGATTTAACTTACTTCTTGAGGATTTCAGTCATGTCTGCATACTCCTGGGGATCTTTTCGTTTAGAGTCCAAGACGGTTACTACTCCCTGCTCAAGCCTAATCTCTAGGAGAATATAGTGGAAACTGCACACGCATGCATAACTCATCAATTACATTACTATAACCTGGACTAATATATAAGGGAAACCGAATATGCACAAGACAGTAACACTAACTTGAAGTTGTAAGGAAAGAGTATTATATCTTTGTTTTCATTTTTTTGAATGATCTTAGCGAGTTGGCCTCGGTATCTCCGGGACGATGTTGAACCTCAGTTGCATCTATGAGATATGTGTTAACGAACCCAATATCACCGATTTGTCTTTTCTTCAATTCGGCCATCTTCATTCTGCATAATATAGTGAGGATAATTATAAATACATGCAATGAAAGAGATGAGCTATATAGAGAGACTTAATGACAGAAGTAGTAGTACTTACAGATAGTAGCAGGTGATCGTTGTTTTATCGAGGGCCAATTGATTGAAAAACTGATAGAACTCCTCAAATGGAATAGGCAACAGTTCAATTCCAACGAGGTCATGCTCCGGTTTAACTCTCGCATACAAAGTACTCCTCCCCCCAGACTCTCTGCAGATTTTCAAGTACCAATCATGTAATCTTCGCATCATCGTTGTTAAAGATTTTTCATCTTTGACGAGAGGCTTCCCGTACTCGTATCTGTGTATCTGCACCTCCATGGTATCATAATGTACATCGTCGGGCAGGTAATCGTCAACATTGCCGCACCATCCTCGGATCGACGATGTCGCTAGGCACCTTGAGGGGGGGCACGATTGCTTCGCTTGTTCGCCGAGCTGGGCAATTTGTTTCCCAGATGCTCGTCGTTCTTTCAGCCTTTGATCACTGACTGTACTTCTCGACCGCTCCGCTATGGCCCATGTCTTTGCAATAATGTGCTCATAGTTGCCTTTCGGCGGAGACTTGGGTGGTTTTGCCAGGGCAGCCAGAGTGCGCTTCACTTTCACCGGATCTACCTTCTCCTCCGGAGGTGGATGTCTCTTTGCTCTTAACCCTTGAAACCAGTCATCCACTTCGGTTCGCGCGATCTCGGCATTCTCCTCCGGGGTCCTCTCATATGGTAACTTCTCTGGAGTCTTCAGAGAAGGACCGAACTGTATGTCCTCCCGCCTCTGGTTGTACTGCTAGACGCCGACCGAGCAGACGGAGCGGTTTTCTTCTTTACTTGCTTACGAGCCGGAGGAGAAGGACTACGACGCGCCGGAGCAGCTGGAGCAGTGGCAAGTCTCTTCTGCCCTTACTAACGAGGCGGAGAAGGATGAGGCTGGCTGCTCGGGCGCGTCGGCGCAGGCGGAGAAGGAGGCGGAGTGCCGCCACGCGCCGGAGAAGGAGCCGACCGAGGGCCCTGATCGTCACTCACCGGAGGAGGAGGCGGTGGAGGAGACGGAGTGCCCTGACTCGCCGGAGGAGGAGGAGGAGGCGGAGGCGTCCAGTTCGGAAGGTTGATGAGCTCCTTCTGCCATAGGCATGGAGTCTTCAGAGCAGACACCAGCCGAGTCTCCCCTTCACCGGTAGGGTGGTCAAGCTGGAGGTCCTCAAATCCCTCCGTTATTTCATCCACCATCACCCTAGCATATCCTTCTGGAATCGGCCGGCAGTGAAAAGTTGCGCCGGGTTCAGTAGGATAAACAGAGCCAACAGCCGCCTTGACCTTCAAATTCATCCATTGCGTCATAAGCTGGCAATTTTGAGACTCCGTGATAGCATCCACGGGATAGCTCGCAGGAGCCATCAAGGCATGCTCCGGCTGAAGCAGCTCGGTGGAAGCCACGCTGCTTCTACGCTGAGATGGTGGGGTAGCTTCGGGGGAGGCTTCGGCAGTACGTTTGCTGCGATTTGCTTCTCGATCCTCTATCGCGTCTACCCTTGCTTGCAGCGCCTGCATTTGGGTCCGCTGCACTTTTTTCCTCCTCTCATGGGATTTGGAACCGCCTGCGTCCGGAAACCCAACCTTCCACGGAATGGAGCCTGGCGTGCCTCGTGTCCGTCCAGGGTGCTCAGGATTCCCGAGGGCCATTGTGAGCTCGTCGTTCTCTCTGTCTGGAAAGAACTTCCCTGGCTGCGCTGCTTCGATATACTGCTTAAGCTTCCTGACTGGTATGTCCATTTGATTGTTCGTCCAAATGCACTTCCCTGTTACAGGGTCCAAGGTTCTGCCAGCCCCGAAGAACCAAGTCTGGCAACGGTCTGGCCAGCTAATTGTCTCTAGTTCGATCCCTTTATCAACCAGATCATTCTCAGTCTTGGCCCACTTAGGCCGTGCTACGAGGTAGCCACCTGACCCCATGCGATGGTGAAGCATCTTCTTCGCAGCATTTTTCTTGTTTGTCGCCGACATCTTCTTACTCTTTTCCGATGTCTTGTGGGCCACAAATG
>NW_021297890.1:0-951 GCF_002162155.2 Triticum dicoccoides
CCGTCGGTGCAGAGGAAGAAGATGGTGTCGGTGACGGCGCTCCAGGGCGTCCGGCGTCTTGTGGCTCCGTGGTAGGGACGGGAACGTCACGGCGGAGCTCGGGGGCGCGTCGGAGAGGCGTGGGGAAGGCGGTGGCCGCGGTGGTGCTTGGCGGCGTGCTGCGGTGCGCTCGGGGATCACAGGAAGAGAGGGAAAGAGAGAGCCAGGGGAGGGGGAGCGGTCCAGAGGGAGTGAGAAGGGCCAGGGGCTGCGTGGCGTTGCGGACGGAGTCCAGGGCGACGAGAGGAAGCAGGAGGTGGCCAGGGGGAAGCAGGAGGTGGCCGAGGCAGCGTCGGCGCGCGCCACGCCTCGCCTCTGTTCGTCCTCCTGGCAGAGGAGGAAGAGGACAAGGGGGGGAAGGAGGTGGGCTGGGCCTGCGCAGGTGGGCTGCACAGTGTTGGGCTGTGGGTGGCTGCCAGGTAAGGTCCAGGTAAATTCTGTTTTATATTTTTCTGTTCTGTTTTGTTTTTATTTAATTCTTTTGCCACTGTTTTGAATTTAAAAATAATTCAAACAATGCCCAAAAACTCCTCTGAATATTTTTATATTGCTAGATGGACTTTTCCAAAAGCTTATAAAATATTTCAGGGTTATTTGAAAATATATCCCATATATTATGAATATAATTCCAAATTCAAATACAATAATGATTTAAATTCAGTGCTCAAAATATTCCTCAAAATGTTCATTATTTTTGGTTTGGTGCAAAACCCTTGCCAAAATATAACCAACATTATTTAAGGCCATTTTGGAACATTGAATGCATTTTCCCAGGGTTCTTTGCCCCTCTTTTATTTAAGTTTTTGAGGCTTCCAAAATTCCTCAGTTCAAGTTTCAAAAATTTAAACATGATGCAAGCAAGATGCAACACTAGACAGCACCAGAAGCTAGGGATGTGACAACTCACCCCCA
>NW_021297891.1:0-982 GCF_002162155.2 Triticum dicoccoides
CATGAAGAAACTCCATACTGATGGACTTCTGGAATCACTTGATTATGAATCACTTGGTACTTGCGAACCGTGCCTCATGGGCAAGATGACCAAAACACCGTTCTCCGGATCTATGGAGAGAGCAACAGATTTGTTGGAAATCATACATACAGATGTATGTGGTCCGATGAATGTTGAGGCTCGTGGCGGATATCGTTATTTCCTCACCTTCACAGATGATTTGAGCAGATATGGGTATATCTACTTGATGAAGCACAAGTCTGAAACATTTGAAAAGTTCAAAGAATTTCAGAGTGAAGTAGAAAATCATCGTAACAAGAAAATAAAGTTTCTACGATCTGATCGTGGAGGAGAATATTTGAGTTACGAGTTTGGTTTACATTTGAAACAATGTGGAATAGTTTCGCAACTCACGCCACCTGGAACACCACAGCGAAATGGTGTGTCCGAATGTCGTAATCGTACTTTACTTGATATGGTGCGATCTATGATGTCTCTTACCGATTTACCGCTATCGTTTTGGGGTTATGCTTTAGAGACGGCCGCATTCACGTTAAATAGGGCACCATCAAAATCTGTTGAGACGACGCCTTATGAACTGTGGTTTGGCAAGAAACCAAAGTTGTCGTTTCTCAAAGTTTGGGGCTGCGATGCTTATGTGAAGAAACTTCAACCAGATAAGCTCGAACCCAAATCGGAGAAATGTGTCTTCATAGGATACCCAAAGGAGACAATTGGGTACACCTTCTATCACAGATCTGAAGGCAAGATTTTCGTTGCTAAAATCGGATCCTTTCTAGAGAAGGAGTTTCTCTCGAAAGAAGTGAGTGGGAGGAAAGTAGAACTTGATGAGATAACTGTATCTACTCCCTTATTGGAAAGTAGTTCATCACAAGAACCGGTTCCTGTGACAACTACACCAATTAGTGAGGAAGCTAATGATATTGATCATGAAACTTTAGATCAAGTTTCTACTGAACCT
>NW_021297892.1:0-1364 GCF_002162155.2 Triticum dicoccoides
TGATTCTGTGTTGAATGACTTATTGCATGTTTGCTTATTTAAGCATGTTGTAGCATGTAAATTTGATGCAAGTAAGGTTTATTCACCAATGTTGGGATGGTTTAATGATGAACATTGTCAATCTTTTGAAATGAATAAGAGCTTCACTTATATGTGCAAACTGAGTTGCAATATTTTCATGCCTTCTACTTCTTGTGCTAATTTTTTGGCTATAGATTTTATGAACTATGCAAGTTACTCATCTATTCATGTGTCATATATGCAAAAATCAAGGGAAGTAAAAATGAATGACATATACATATACAACATGTACACCTTGTCTCTTTTGTTAGCCACATTTCAGATTAAGCAACGCCGAGGACGGCTTTATTTTCAAGAAGGGGAGGATGATGAGGACATGACTACCTTGGATATGACCAAAAATATTGCATATATGCATATTTGTCAGGTGATTTCTAGTGCAAACTATTCAATAATCTATTTATATTATCCAGAACAAAAATACTTCACACACTTTTATGTTTTGTCTAATTGCAGGTGTATGGGACATTTGTACAATCCACATATGAAGATAAGGAAGAAAGATATGTTTATTTGCTGTCCAAAAAGTTCTCTCACGTCACTTTTGGCCCAAGAGAAGATAGAGTCCAAGTCTCTCACGTTCTGGATTCAGATTCGGACTGCACAGACATACCTGACTCAAAACGCACACAAGTTTTTCATACGGACTCCGAATTGGGTGATTCTTTTTTTGTTGGAAACTAGATTTCGTGCACTTTCCATCCCAATTGGAATCACCTTCAAATTCGTCCGGAGCGTTGAGTTGTGGACGAAACAATCTGATGCTGCAGCAGAATCCGAGTCAAACTACAAGTCCAAAGGTGTTGCATCACCTCCACCTGGGCCCATTGGCCTTGTACGACCTAGATTTAGTTTTAGGCTGCCTTGGGACGTCCTCCCACCTCCTTGGCCGCCACCCCTTGCTCCTATATAAGTAGATCCATCTATTAGCTTTTCCTTGGGTTTTGTTTAGATTAAAAGTTCGCCATAGCTGCAACTTCGCGTACTTCGTTTGTGTTCAACGACCAGACAAAGGCGTCACAGAACCCCACCTTGATCAATAAAGCTTTCATCTTATATTCGCAATATCCAGATTGCAATCTCAGTTTCTTGCTTGTTCTTCGTTTGCTCGCAGGAAACAGACCCTCGTGGTCAGGTTGATCGTGCTCCGGCGTGGTCAATAACCTCTCGGAGTTGGTTTAGCGATTGCTAAGGCGCGACGTCCTCGCACGTTCGTAGTCGGATCGTCAAAGTCGACTTCCACCAAAGCGAAATCCACCATCTCATCGAAAGACGGGACACCT
>NW_021297893.1:0-919 GCF_002162155.2 Triticum dicoccoides
CCCTAGTCCTATTAGGACTAGGAGAAGGTGGCCGGCCCCCCTCTCTCCCTTCCCCTCCGAGGAATCCTAGTTGGACTAGGATTGGGGGGAGGAATCCTACTCCCAGAGGGAGTAGGACTCTCCTGCGCCTCCCTCTTTGGCCGGCCAGCCTCCCCTCCTCTCCTCCTTTATATACGGAGGCAGGGGCACCTCTAAACACACAAGTTGACACAAGTTGATCCACGTGATCGATTCCTTAGCCGTGTGCGGTGCCCCCTGCCACCATATTCCTCGATAATACTGTAGCGGAGTTTAGGCGAAGCCCTGCTGCTGTAGTTCATCAAGATCGTCACCACGCCGTCGTGCTGACGAAACTCTTCCCCGACACTTTACTGGATCGGAGTCCGGGGATCGTCATCGAGCTGAACGTGTGCTCGAACTCGGAGGTGCCGTAATTTCGGTGCTTGATCGGTTGGATTGTGAAGACGTACGACTACTTCCTCTACGTCGTGTCATTGCTTCCGCAGTCGGTCTGCGTTGGGTACGTAGACAACACTCTCCTCTCGTTGCTATGCATCACATGATCCTGTGTGCGCGTAGGAAATTTTTTGAAATTACTACGAAACCCAACAGTGGCATCCGAGCCTAGGTTAATGATGTTGATGTTATATGCACGAGTAGAACACAAGTGAGTTGTGGACGATACAAGTCATACTGCCTACCAGCATGTCATATTTTGGTTCAGCGGTATTGTTGGACGAGACGACCCGGACCAACCTTACGCGTACGCTTACGCGAGACCGGTTCCCTCGACGTGCTTTGCACAGAGATGGCTTGCGGGCGACTGCCTCTCCAACTTTAGTTGAACCAAGTATGGCTACGCCCGGTCCTTGCGAAGGTTAAAACGGAGTCTATTTGACAAACTATCGTTGTGGTTTTG
>NW_021297894.1:0-1543 GCF_002162155.2 Triticum dicoccoides
CTGAGTCCATGCGGGTAGCTACGAAGTCGTCCACCAGGTTGTCGAAAGCTGCCTCCAGGGCCCGGAGATACTCAATGAGCATCTCAAAAGCCTCGTCTCGTTCTCCTCTGGGGCAGGAGTATGCGTAGTGACAGGTGTAAGGCACATGGCACGGAAGATAACGGTAACGACGAGTCCTCATCACGGGAAGGACATCCCTGAGACGAGCTATCGCCTCGCGGGCTGCCATCTGCATAGCATGCCTCTCCGTAGGCATAGCTCTTCCCACGAACCGGAAGCGGCGTGACTCACCACGCCCTCCCCTGAACTGCACCGCGGCCTGGTGCATGGTCAGACTGTCGTTGACTCGGTGCTGGTAGAGTGTGAAGACTGGGCGCACGGATGGCCCCATCGCGACCTGAACGATGAAAGAAAGAAGCTTGACGAACCCATCGGGCACGTTGGCGAAGGTCTAAGACTCGCAGCTGACGTCGGCCATCTACAAAAGTAGGCAAAATTTCTGCAGGATCAGATCATAAATTTATGCTGACTGACAGAAAATGACTACAATTGCAAAAGCATAAAATAGCCCTGTCATGCTGATAACTAATTAGCGATCGCACCTAGTGGCTTCCTACAGTCAGCCTGGCTCTGGTACCAAGCTTGTCACGACCGGTTTTCCAATAAAAATATTTATTGATAAACCAGTCTTTTGAGTCCAGTATGAGAGAAATCCTCCTCACTGGTAGACAATTTCTTGATACAATACGCCAGTAGCATAAAATATATTACAGGGTTGAACTGCGGTCGCTCAACCAAATTATTACAAGCACGCCAATAATCATACACGATGGCGGACAGGACACAGTGGTGTGGAGACATACTACTGACTCATGGATAGGTTGGTGGTGGAAAAGCACAGCGGGAAGGGAAATACAAGACTCTAATGATATCATTTCATCGAACGTCGAGGTGAGGCTCGATAAATTTATTTGGTAGCGGAAGCGGTTATAAAACAGTGGCCAAATCGAGGGTCGCACGAGACTGACTGGGACTCCTCTAAGTGTCGGACTCGCTATCGAACTCTTCATCCATGAGATCGCCTTCGTCAGCATCTGGCCAAATCAACAAGCCAGTGAGTACTTTGAAAGTACTCGCAAGACAGTTCGGACGTAAGATATAACAAATGCATGCATGGATGCAACATGATTAATTCCTTAATGCACAATAAATAAAATTGGCATAACGGGTAAGTAAAAAGGGAAAACGGCGGTAGTCCGCCTGAAATTCCACAGACATAAATAAGGACCGATCGAGTGTCTGAAACGACGCCTCGAAAGGTGAAAAATGCAAATAAGGAAATGATGCCACAGTCGGGCATCTTAGCGACACCACATAAAGGGCTTTAAAAGAAATGCCACAGTCGGACATCTGAGCGACATTGCGTAAAGGGCTTTAAAAGAATTGCCACAGTCGGACGTCTGAGCGACATCACAAAAAGGGCTTTAAAAGAAATGCCACAGTCGGACGTCTGAGCGACATCACATAAAGGGCTTTAAAAGAA
>NW_021297895.1:0-1705 GCF_002162155.2 Triticum dicoccoides
CAATACACCACTATGGATCCGCTCCCGTCTCCCTACGAGAACGCCATCCATAGCACTCACGCTTATCTTGCGTATTTTAGAGTATCCACTTTCACTTGTCTATGAACTGATATAAGCAACCCAGAAGTCCTTTTCCGCGGACACGGCTATTCGAATAGATGATGTTAACCCTGCAGGGGTGTACTTCTTCACACACGCTCTCACCACTTACCGCCGTTTACACGACATGTACTCGGCAACCTTCAAGCGGAAGCCCAACGTGGGTGTCGGCCACGGCCTGCCTAAACACTCAAGTCTCTAGTCCAGGTTTATCGCCTATTCGGGTTCCATCCATGAGGAGATCCGGCCGGAGTTTCGCTCACAGCCCCAAACGATGTGAACAGGGTTCCGTGACACCAAACGGGCGCCCGGTTTACCCGGCCACGTGCCTACCGCATCACAGCCCACCCCTCCGGTCAGCGCTGCGCACGGCCTCCAGCATACTACAAACACCAGAAACTACTTGCAACTCCTGGACAGAGGACAAGGGTGATTAAGAAGCCGAGAGGGTCCATTGGTTTCGGGCCCAATGCGTGGTAGTAGCTGAATCATGGATCACAAACACAGAACTCAGTTCCTGAGGACGGCTGCAATGAGACAACCCACCATGTACTCCTACATGGCCTCTCACCGCTACCTTTACCAAATCGTGTTCACACACTTAGCTCTTAACAGTAGGACATGTTCACACACCTCTGATTCATCCCCGATGAATCAGACCTGACTCAACTCTAAGCAGTAGCAGGCATGACAAACAAGCATGAATGAGTAGGCACAACAGGGCTCAAACAACTCCTACTCATGCTAGTGGGTTTCATTTGTTTACTGTGGCAATGACAGGTCATGCAAGGATAAAGGGGTTCAGCTACCGCAGCAAGTAACAGATGAATCGGTATTGTCCTAATGCAGTAAAAGAGAGCAGGAGCGAGAGAGTGGGATTTTATCGGAATGAACAAGGGGGTTTTGCTTGCCTGGCACTTCTGAAGATAACATTGAGTCTTCATCAGTGTCAACGATCACAACGTCGGAACATCGTCTACCGGGAGGGAACAGATACCGGCAACAAAGAAGAAATACAATCAATGCAATGCACAATATGATGCATGCTATGACATGGCAATATGAATGTGTTTTGGGCTAATGCAACTAGCAACAGATTAAATGAAGTTGGTTTGAATACAAGATTCAAATTCAAACTCCATATGTGATTATTCAAATGCCATTTAATTGATTTGTGCTAAACAGCAGCTATAAGTTGTTCTAACATGCATGAAAATGGTACAGATGGATTCCTTGAATTTTTCTGATAATTTTTCATATATAATTTATTTAATTTGGAGTTACGGTTGAATTTCTATGATTTTTAGAAGTTTTTACAATTTTCTGGAATTTCCTGAATATTTATAAAATGAACTAAATTCCAGAAAAGGAATATTGCGTCAGCATGGCGTAAGGCTGAGGTCAGCAGGTCAACTGGGTCGCCCAGGGTCAAACCTGACGTGTGGGGGCCACACGTCAGTGACACAGGAGCTAATCCCGGTCAAACCCAGCGCTGGCTGGGGTTTGACCAGGGGTGGGGCCCACTGTCAGTGTCTGTAGGTTGATTAACCAGCTGGGTTAGCTCCTAATGACGGAGCCACGTCAGCTCCCGCCGGAGTTTCGCCGG
>NW_021297896.1:0-1393 GCF_002162155.2 Triticum dicoccoides
GGGAGGCGGAGGGGTGGCCGGGGCGGTGCGCGACGGGGTGGCCGGAGGCGGCCGAAGGCGGGCAGTGTGGCCGGAGGCGCGGCGGCGGCTGGATCTGGGGAGGGAGCTGAAAACTCCCTCCCGCGCGAATGAGAAGACGAAACCGGGTCGGGGAGGGGTTGGGCTGCCAACCCCTGTTTCTACAGGCTGGGAAGGAGTATAGGGGTTGAGCCTCTAAAAAAGTTTAAGGGTTTAAGGGTTAAGGGGTTCTATTCTTTGCGATTTTTTCGTCTCAACCCGTAAAAAAGCGGTTATTTTTGAGGGTTTGAGGGTTTAGGGGTACTACTAGTAATGCTCTAAAAGCTTTAGTGTGGAGGATGTTGTGTGGCAGCCGCGCTGCCGCGAAAGTCGATGCTAGACGATTGAGAGCGGACTGCGAGCTTTGCCCTATCATGATGCGTCAAACAATTATTTTTTTCTAAGCGTGATCTTGCCGATCGACATGGACACGCTTGGGCTGACAACATGGCCTTCGGCCCAGCAGTAGCTCTGGCGACACTATTTCAACTCTAGCCGCCGCCACTCCTTGGGTCTTGTCCTCCGTTTATGTTCTTTGCATTGTGCTCTTTTTCTGTGACGCTCCAAGCTGAAGAGCTGCTCGGGAAGGTTGGTGTTGGGGACGCATTACAGCTGAACCGGTTGCTGCAAGGGAGCTCATCGTCCATGAACGGCGGTTGCCGCGTCCGGAAAGTAGGGTGGCGGTGAGACTTACATCGGTGCATGTACGGGTTGTTCGAGTTAAAGTGCATCGATGTATGTATATATGTGTGTAGGCAGCTCGGCTTAAACCAGCTGTGCATATGGACTTGTAGTCCGGACGGAATTGTGCAACGTATGGTTTTCTGGCTCGATGCATGCATATGTGGATTTTTTAGGGGATGCATGCATATGTGGATATGCGAGCTCCCCAATCCACCAATCAGGCGGAATCTTCTAAGCCCACTAAAATTACAACCTGAAGACCACGTACACACTGTGTTCACACGTAATTCGACATCTGTACGCTTTAACATACCAAAAAAGCCTATATAAAAAGACGGACAAAAATTTGGGCTATATAAAAATTTGGCGGGTGGGCATGGATTCGGGGGAAACTCCAGGCTGGTGTGGCAGCCGCACCAAAGTCGACGCCCTCAGCATCGATTCGCTTCCTAGAGGCTTTGGTGTGGATCCGGCTCCTCCCACCTCTGCCATGAGCGCAGGCAAAAGCCTCGGCTCCTCTTTTGGGCGACGACGGCACCTTGGTGTCATGTTCCTTCCTTAAGGCGTCGGCCGGGGACTGCTTATGGTGGTGTAGTTACTGGTAGTTCGGAGTCGACGTGAGCTGGCATGTAGGTGGAGCGGTGTGGCATCA
>NW_021297897.1:0-787 GCF_002162155.2 Triticum dicoccoides
GACTTCATTTGTTATTTTTCATGCATTTACTGATTATTTTGAGCTATAAAACCATGAAATTGAAAAGCATTTGAAATGAACTCTGAAAAGGGTCCAAGTTCGCATGGTATCATCATTTCAGCCACATAGCATGTGCGAGAAAGTAGAGAGGGTTACGGCAAAAACTGGATGCACTTCGTGTACAAAAGGGACAATCTCTTTCGAAGTATCAGGGTTTCATATGGAAACTCGTCTGTCACAAAGGGATTTCATTTTTTTAACTTATTTGAATTCCCTTGTTTTTCTGTGTTGAAATTGCACCATTCAAAGCCACATCCTCAATTTACAACCCTTTCTGACTTCATTTGTTATTTTTCATGCATTTACTGATTATTTTGAGCTATAAGACCATGAAATTGAAAAGCATTTGAAATGAACTCTGAAAAGGTTCCAAGTTGGCATGGTATCATCATTTCACCCACATAGCATGTGCGAGAAAGTAGAGAGGGTTACGGCAAAAACTGGATGCACTTCGTGTACAAAACGGACAATCTCTTTCGAAGTATCAGAGTTTCATACGGAAACTCGTCTGTTACAGTTATTTGAACTCCATTGTTTTTCTGTGTTCATAATGCACAATTTAAAGCCAAATCATCAATTTACAACCCTTTCTGACTTCATTTGTTATTTTTCATGCATTTACTGATTATTTTGAGCTTTAAGACCATGAAATTGCAAAGCATTTGAAATGAACTCTGAAAAGGTTCCAAGTTGGCATGGTATCATCATTTCACCCACATAGCATGTG
>NW_021297898.1:0-1418 GCF_002162155.2 Triticum dicoccoides
GGCAAGATTTGACGGTATGCTAGCCCCCGGAGGCCGCCGGCCACAGTCGTAGACGTGCGAAGAGCAATCCGCGTAGAGGGAAGTGTTCAGATACTTCTCCATCACAAAAAATTATGAAAAATTACCATCAGTCCTATAGCACATGTGCCCACGTTGTGTAAAAAACTCATGATTTTATCGCGCTCCAAGTATTTAATAATATTCACGCTGCATCGTTACCGCAGAACGTCTACTACCGTTTCATTGCCGTCCGTGAGGGGGGCCACAACCCGGAGACGCGTGCCGCCTCTTCGGACATGCCACAACACCACCCCGCATGTATGAGGGCCCGGTACGACGCTCCGGTGGCATTGCTACCCCCCCAGGGCCCCTGTCCCACCTAACCCTGTAGCGTTTGACCACAGGATCTAGCCCTTTGACTTTGCACGGACGGGCTTTGACCAGTGGACCTCTCCACCCGGTTGTGTTAGGTCGGCCCAGAGCAACACTTTGGAGCAACATCCGGGCCAAACCCACAGCTACATCCACTCCGTGTAGACCCGACGCGTCCGTTTCCCCCCTCCAGGTGCCGGCGGCGGCGGCGGCCGTGAGGGGGGGGGTACACCCCGGAGACGCGTGCTGGGCGTTTGTAACCGCCTCAACACTTCCAGACTTGTGAGAGGCCGCCTACGCAAGATTTGACGGCATGCTAGCCCCCGGAGGCCGCCGGCCACAGTCGTAGACGTGCGAAGAGCAATCCGCGTAGAGGGAAGTGTTCAGATACTTATCCATCACAAAAAATTATGAAAAATTACCATCAGTCCTATAGCACATGTGCCCACGTTGTGTAAAAAACTCATGATTTTATCGCGCTCCAAGTATTTAATAATATTCACGCTGCATCGTTACTGCAGAACGTCTACTACCATTTCATTGCCGTCCGTGAGGGGGGCCACAACCCGGAGACGCGTGCCGCCTCTTCGGACATGCCACAACACCACCCCGCATGTATGAGGGCCCGGTACGACGCTCCGGTGGCATTGCTACCCCCCAGGGCCCCCGTCCCGCCTAACCCTGTAGCGTTTGACCACGGGATCTAGCCCTTTGACTTTGTACGGACGGGCTTTGACCAGTGGACCTCTCCACCCGGTTGTGTTAGGTCGGCCCAGAGGGACACCGGGAAGCAACATCCGGGCCAAACCCACAGCTACATCCACTCCGTGTAGACCCGACGCGTCCGTTTCCCCCCTCCAGGTGCCGGCGGCGGCCGCGGCCGTGAGGGGGGGGGGCACACCCCGGAGACGCGTGCTGGGCGTTTGCAACCGCCTCAACACTTCCAGACTTGTGAGAGGCCGCCTACGCAAGATTTGACGGTATGCTAGCCCCCGGAGTCCGCCGGCCACAGTCGTAGACGTGCGAAGAGCAATCCGCGTAGAGGG
>NW_021297899.1:0-1498 GCF_002162155.2 Triticum dicoccoides
CGACGATGCTCCGGTCGACTGCGGCCTCCTCTGGTCGCGTGCGTCGCGTGGGTAGCTTCACGGGGTCAGGGCGGAGCTCAGGGATGCATAGTGGGAGCGAGGGGGTGGCTGTGGCCCCGGTAACGGCGTCGGCGGCGATGGGCTCCGCTCGGGCGCGTGCAGGGAGGGAAGCAGAGGAGGGAACGGGGTCCAGGGGAAGAGAGGGGAGGTGCAGGGGGCTAGGGGAAGTGCGTGGCGTCACCAGATGGCTCGGGGAGGAAGCAGGAGGTGGCCAGAGCAGGGTGGAGGTGGCGCGCACGGCGGCGTCGCGGTGTCCGCGTCCTTCTGGCGAGGAGGAAGACGACAGGGGAGTAGCGGTGGCGGGCTGGGCCGTGCTGCTGGGCCAGGTGGGCTACCAGGTGAGCGCCAGGTAAGGTTTCTCTCCTCTCTTTTATTTCTATTCTGTTTTATATTTTTCTATTTCTGCAATTTGTTTTTGATTTGTTTTAAAATATCAAATCATTTTATAAAATCCTGGAAATAATTATGGGTACTTTCTGAATTATTTCAGTGACCCTTATCAATTTCCAACATTTATTTGAGCATTTAAATTATTTATAGTATTTAAATGCCCAAAGTCAAATACAATATGATTTAATTCAAAAATCCAAAATGACCTAAGAATATAATCATCATTTTTGGCAGAGGTTTCCACCTTAACCAGAAATCATGAACTTTTCTTAGGAACCTTTTGGGTTTATTGAAAAGATTTTAATTCACCCTAGTTGAGTTGATTTAATGCTAGGGTTTGAACATCCCCATTTCAAATTTAGGCAAAATTTAAACATGATGCAAACATGAAGCTAGCCTAGAGCACTACCAGCAGCTAGGGATGTGACAACTCACCCCCACTAAACAAGAATCTCGTCTCGAGATTCAAGCGTAGGGTAAGGTGAAGGGGAAACGCAAACTAGTATAATCTTCACGATCCAGGGTGCACTTCAAATGAACGTTGATTTGAACACCATTTTGTCTTGAAGTCTTGCCTTGAGAAATCCTGTCAACATGACAGGGGGGGGGGGAAGAAGGAGACTCTAGAAGGGTCGATCTTCTCGAAGATCGAACAACTCAGGATTAACTCCCGGAATGTGACATAGCAACATCTCTCAAGCTGAGAGACGAAGCATACCTCTAGAGGGACGGAGTGGAGCAGGTGACGAGGTTCACTAGGTAGACAGCAATTCCAGACTTAAGAATGTGGTGATCGGTTGTCAACATAACGAGGAGTTGAATTGCCATGACACCACGACGAAACATCCTGGAGAAGGGTGATTCGTAGATTATTATCTTAAGTGGAAAAAAGAATTACCTTTGATATAGAGATCACTGAGACTCTCTATATCAGCCGAAGGCAAATCACAGCAATCGATTGGCGGGGTCGGTAGAATGGCATACTCGGACTTGGATGATGTGGATTACCTTGTTGAAGACAACGTAATGGATGAATTTGCTTACCACC
>NW_021297900.1:0-939 GCF_002162155.2 Triticum dicoccoides
GGTGAGTAATAGTCCATGAAATGGGCCAGAATCGGCCAAAACTGGGAGTGTTGATGACCAACTCGTAAGCACACCGTGGGGTTCAACAACTATGGAAATCTCTTCGGGACCCAAAAACAGTGAGTAATAGTCCACAAAACAGGTCTGATTTGGCCAAAACTGTGAGTGTTGACGACGAACACATAAACGCACCCCGGGGCTCATCAATCGTGGAAATCACTCTGGGTCCCCAAAACGCTGAGTAATAGTGTACGAAACGTATTAGAATCGGCCGAATATGTGAGTGTTGATGACCGACACGTAAACGCACCCCGGGGTTCGTCAATCGTGGAAATGACTCCGAGACCCCAAAATAGAGTAATAGTCCAAGAAAAGGGCCAGAATCGGCCCAAACTGTGATTGTTGATGACCGACACGTAAGCGCACCTTGGATTTCGACAACCATGGAAATCGCTTTGGGACCCCAAAACGGTGAGTAATAGTCCATGAAACGGGCCAGAATCGGCAAAAACTGGGAGTGTTGATGATCAACACGTAAGCACACCTTGGGGTTCAACAACTATGGAAATCTCTTCGGGACCCAAAAACAGTGAGTAATAGTCCACAAAACAGGTCTGATTTGGCCAAAACTGTGAGTATTGACGACGAACATATAAACGCACCCCGGGGCTCATCAATCGTGGAAATCGCTCTGGGTCCCCAAAACGCTGAGTAATAGTGTACGAAACGTATTAGAATCGGTCGAATATGTGAGTGTTGATGACCGACACGTAAACGCACCCCGGGGTTCTTCAATCATGGAAATGACTCAGAGACCCCAAAATAGAGTAATAGTCCAAGAAATGGGCCAGAAACGGCCCAAACTGTGATTGTTGATGACCGACACGTAAGCGCACCTTGGAGTTCGACAACCATGGAAATCGCTTTGGGACCCCAAAA
>NW_021297901.1:0-1576 GCF_002162155.2 Triticum dicoccoides
AAAAGCCTCGGTTTCAATAAGATGGAACAAGATAGCAACTTGTTGGAAGTAACACATTTTGATGTGTGCAGTCCAATAAATGCTGAGGCATGCAGTGAATATCGTTATGTTCTTACTTCACAGATGATTCGAGTAGATGTTGAGAATATTTACTTGATGAAACACAACTCTGAATTATTGAATGGTTCAAGTAATTTCAGAGTGAAGTAGAAGATCATTGTGACAAGAGGATAAAATGTCTATGATACGATCATAGAGATGAATATCTGAGTTACGAGTTTTGGCACACAATTAAGACATTGTGGAAATTGTTTCATAATTAATACCGCCTAGAACACCATAGTGTGATGGTGTGTCCGAACATCATAGTTGCACCCTATTGGATATGGTGCGTACCATGATGTCTCTTATCGAATTACCACTATCGTTCATGGGTTAGGCATTAGAGACAACCACATTCACTTTAAATAGGGCACCACGTAATTCCGATGAGATGACACCGTATGAATTATGGTTTAGAGAAACCTAAGTTGTCGTTTCTTAAAAGTTTGGGGCTGCGACGCTTATATGAAAAGGTTTCAGGTTGATAAGCTCGAACCCAAAGCGGATAAAATGCATCTTCATAGGAAACCCAAAACAGTTGGGTATACCTCCTAATTCAGATCCGAAAGCAATATGGATTGTTTCTAGAATCGGGTCCTTTCTCGAGGAAAAGTTTCTCTCGAAAGAATTGAGTGGGAGGATGGTGGAGACTTGATGAGGTTATTGAACCATCACTTCAACAAGTGTGTAGCAGGGCACAGGAAGTTGTTCCTGTGGCACCTACACCAATTGAAGTAGAAGCTTATGATAGTGATCATGAAGTTTCGGATCAAGTCACTACCGTACCTTGTAGGGTGACATGGATACATACTACTTCAGAGTGGTACAGTAATCCTGTCTTGAAGATCATGTTCCTAGACAACAATGAACCTACGAGCTATGGAGAAGCGATGGTGGGCCCAAATTCCGACAAATGGTTAGAAGCCATAAAGTCCGAGATAGGATCCATGTATCAGAACAAAGCATGGACTTTGGTGGACTTGCCCGATGATCGGCAAGCCATTGAGATAAATGGATCTTTAAGAAGAAGACGGACGTGGATGGTAATGTCACCGTCCATGAAGCTCGACTTGTGGCGAAGAATTTTTCACAAGTTCAAGGAGTTGACTACGATGAGATTTTCTCATCCGTAGCGATGCTTAAAGTCCGTCGGAATCATGTTAGCATTGGCTGCATTTATGAAATCTGGCAGATGGATGTCAAGACAAGTTTCCTTACCAGTTTTTGTAAGGAAAGGTTGTATGTGATACAATCAGAAAAGTTTTGTCAATCCTAAGGATGCTAAAAGGTATGCTAGCTCCAGCGATCCTTCTAAGGACTGGAGTAAGCATCTCGGAGTTGGAATGTACACTTTGATGAGATGATCAAAGATTTTGGGTTTGTACAAAGTTTATGAGAAACTTGTATTTCCAAAGAAGTGAGTGGGAGCACTATAGAATTTCTGATGAGTATATGTTCTTGACATATTGTTGAT
>NW_021297902.1:0-1430 GCF_002162155.2 Triticum dicoccoides
CAAGCATCACCAAACAATGTGCAACAATATGATGCATGCATGAAACATGGCAATATGAGTGTGTTGGGCTAATGCAACTAGAACCAGAAGGGTTTGAACAAATTTGAATCAAAGATTCAAATTTCAAATTCAAACATGGCCTTTTAAAAGTGCTTTTCCTTGTTCTGCTTAAAACATCAATTTAACTTGTTTGATCATGCATGAAAATAGTACAGATGGGTAGATTGGATTTTTCTGATCATTTTTCATATATAATTTGTCCAATTTGGAGTTACAGAATAAAAGTTATGAATTTTTGAAGTTTAAATAATATTCTGGAATTTCCTGATTTAAATTAAATCCAGAAATATAATTATTGCGCCAGCATGACGTCAGCATGACATCAGTGGTCAACTGCGGCTGGCTGAGGTCAAACCTGACGTGTGGGGCCCACACGTCAGTGACAGGGGGGGTTAAACAGGATTAAATTAATCCTAATTAGGGATTAGTGGCGCTGGGGCCCACTGTCAGTGTCAGGGGGGGTTGACTAACAGTAGTTTAGCGCTAATCTAACCACCTGGCCGATAGGGCCCACGCGTCAGTGACCCTGGAAGGTCAAACCCCAGGTCGGACAAGTCAAACCCCACCGGCGACTTGACGCCGGCGAGGTCCGAGACGGCGGCGAAAGTGCTTTTTGCCATTCCGGCAACCAAATGGACAGCGGATGGCATCTACGTGTTGCTGAGGTTGAGCCGCGACTATTGGTGGTGGTGGTTGGGCTCGGGGTGGCCGGAGTTGACGGCGGCGAGCTCGTGAGCGGCGGCCGGAGTTCGGGTGCGGTCGGAGTCGGCGTTGCAGGGTGTTAGAAGAGGTGTTGGTGCGTGCTACGTGCTCCTGGTGAGGTGTGGAGCACGATGGTGTGCTCGGTTGGGCGCTACGGCGACCGTGGCCACGATGGCGACATCGCCGGCGGCGTGGAGCTCTCGGCCAAGGTGGGGCTAGGGCCTAGAGGTCGAAAGAGACCAGGGGAGAAGGGGGAAACGATCCGGGGGCTCACCGCGGTTGCAGTGGGCGTCGAAGCGGCTCGGGGACGCGCCGGAGACGACGAATTCGACGGCGACGATGATCGGAGCCCGAAGAGGGGAACGGCGACGTGGCGGCGATGCAGGGCTTCCGGGGAGCTGTGGAGCGGTGGGGAGGAAGAGGGGGTCGTGGCGGAGCTTCTGAGCTAGTCGGGGGAGCGAGGGGTGGCCGGAGACGGCTGCTGTGGCGAACGGCGGCGAGTGTGGTGTTCGGCCGTGTGAGAGAGAGAGCGAGGGAGAGGAGAGGAGAGCCGGGGGAGAGTGAGAGAGAGCAGGGGGAGAGGCGTGGCGTCGTCCAGGGCATCGAGCGAGGAGGGGAGGGCAGGCAAGCAGGCGAGCAGGTGGCGTGGCGCGGTGGCGCGCGCGCGC
>NW_021297903.1:0-2520 GCF_002162155.2 Triticum dicoccoides
TTTTCCTCTCCACCACTTCACAAAAATTTGCCGTTTTATTCGCCCCTCTTTTCCGTTCGTTGTTTTCTTGCCGGATATTTTTTGCGTGCACCCTTGTTTGCATAGTCATGATGCCTCAAAGAAAATATTATGATGTTCCTTACCCCAATATTTTGCTTGAAATTGAGAAAAGTACTAAGGAATATATGACTACACAATTTGAGCATAATAAGTATTTTACTGAAGAACTTAAGGAGCACTCTGTTGTGCTTGATGCTATAACAAAACAACTTGATGATATTAGTAGAGAAGTTTGCAATCTCCAATCTAAGTATGCTTTTGCTAAAAGTTTGCTAGGAAAAATATTCGATGCACAAGCTACTCTAGTTAATCAAATGGTCGCCTTACCAACCTCACTAGAGGATAAAGTGATGAAGATCTTAAAACAATTGGTGTTTCTTTTATTGATTCCTTGCTTAGTAAAGTCAATATAGATGAAAAATGGACTGGAGAAGAGTCAACTTTAGGTAGAAGGCGTCCCAATGATTCGGAGGGTGAAAATCTTGTTGAGAAAATTGATAAAAGTAGGTTTGAAGAGGTCAATACTTTAGCTAGTGATGTGCCCACTCTTTTGGATTACAAAGAGTTTAATTATGATAGTTGCTCTTTGATTTATATTGTATTTCTTTGTTGCAATACATGATAAATTCACCCCATGCTTATGAACAAAATGAAGCTTTTACTAAACATATAGTTGATGCTATGATGAAAGCTTTTGACGAAAAATTGGAATTACAAGTATTAATTCCTAGAAAATTGCATGATGAGTGGGAACCTAATATCAAACTCAAGATTAAAAATTATGAGTGTTTTGCTTTGTGTGACTTGGGTGCTACTGTTTCTACTATTCTGAAATCTTTATGTGATGTGCTTGGTCTTACCGATCTTGAATCATGCTCTTTAAATTTGCACTTGGCGGATTCTACTATTAAAAAGCCTATGGTAAGAATTAATGATGTTCTTATTCTTGCAAATAGGAATTATGTGCCCATGGACTTTATTGTTCTTGATATTGATTGCAATTTGTCGTGTCCAATTATTCTTGGTAGACCGTTTTTATGCACTATCGGTGCCGTGGTTGATATGAAAGAAGGCAATATTAAGTTCCAGTTTCCTTTGAGGAAGGGTATGTAACACTTTCCTAGAACAATAATTAGGCCACCATATGAATCAATCCTGAGGGCATCTTATGGATCTCGAACCAAAGATGACAAAAACTTAGATCCTTGCTTAAGGCTAGCTAAGGGCGTAAAACTATAGCGCTTGTTGGGAGGCAACCCAATGAATACAATTTATATTTTGCTTTTTGCTTCCTGTTTTTGAGTATTAACACAATTATGCTATTGTTATGAATGTGTTTTTGTGTTTTAGTTAGTGTTTCTGCCAAGTAAAGCCTTTAGGATCTTCTTGGATGATAGTTGTTTGATCTTGCTGAAAAAACAGAAACTTTTGCGCTCGCGAAAATAATTTCCATTCTTACCAGAGAGGGATAAAATACACATTCTACTTGCAGTAGATCAATATACAAATTGCTCAGGTCGTCCTAATGTTTCAGAATTTTTGGAGTTACAGAAGTATTTGAAATAGTTAGATTGCTACAGACTATTGTGTTTTGACATATTCTGTTTTCATTGTGTTGTGTGCTTATTTTGATGGCTCTATGGTTTTCTTTGATGAGTTTTTGCCATAGAAAAGTTGGAATACAGTAGATATAATGCAAGAACAAAATATGAATTGGTTTGATACACCACTTATAATAGTGATTTATTATTCTTATACTAACAGATGTCATGAAGGTATTGTTGAGTTTTGTTTGATTGAAGTTTTCAAGTTTTGGGTTATCTTCCGATGGATGAAGGAATCAGGAGTAGAAGAGCCTAAGCTTGGGGATGCCCTGGCATCCCAAGATATTATCCAGGAATGAGCAACCAACTAAGCTTGGGGATGCCCCCGAGTGGTGTCGGGGGTTTCGTGCGATATATGCCAAAGGATGGCTTATCATGGAGGGGGATAATAATACGTCGCCGGTGCCAGGAAACGGGATAAGGCGCAAACATGCCCGCCGGTGAATATTACCCAGGTACGGGGCTCTCCTAGGAGATAACACCCCTACTCCTGCTCTGCGGGGTCTCCGCATGATCATTGAAGCAACAATGGTGGCTACAAGCTTGCTCCTTGAGCTATTTCTCTAGAGGGGGAAGAAGAACGAGGCTAGCCCTAACTTCCTCTCTCTATACGTGGGCGTGGGTGGTCTGAGGTCTTAATGAGGCTGAACCCTTTGCATGGGTGCCCTGAGGGGCTTTTATTTAGGCATACCCCCAGGGGTACAATGGTAATCTGGCCGGGTGAAGCACCCGGCCGTTAGTGTCTGTGGGCGTCGGCTTCTCCGCCCGTCGCTCAGGCCCGCCACCTGGTGGGCCCTGTTGGCTATGTCGTACTTAGCCGACAGGTCGTGCCCGCCGCTGGCGGGTCCTGCCGGCT
>NW_021297904.1:0-934 GCF_002162155.2 Triticum dicoccoides
AGGATTTTTAAATACTTAGGTGAGTACTAGACTGCAGCTAAGACCCCGAGTGGGAGGTTTGCTCTCCACTTGGCAGGATTTTCAAATAATTAGGCGAGTACTGGACTGCAGCTAAGCCCCTGAGTGGAAGGGTTGCTCTCCACTCAGTAGGAATTTAAAATACTTAGGCGAGTACTAGACTGTAGCTAAGCCCCCGAGTGGGAGGGTTGCTCTCCACTCGGTAGGATTTTTAAATACTTAGGCGAGTACTAGACTGTAGCTAAGCCCCCGAGTGGGAGGATTGCTCTCCACTCGGTAGGATTTTCAAATACTTAGGCGAATACAAGAATGCAGCTAAGCCCCCGAGTGGAAGGGTTGCTCTCCACTCGGTAGGATTTTTAAATACTTAGGCGAGTACTAGACTACAGCTGAGTCCCCCAAGTGGGAGGGTTGCTCTCCACTCGGTAGGATTTTCAAATACTTAGGCAAGTACTGGACTACAGCTAAGCCCCCGAGTGGGAGGGTTGCTCTCCACTCGGTAGGATTTTTAAATACTTAGGCGAGTACTGGACTGTAGCTAACCCCCGAGTGGGAGGTTTGCTCTCCACTCGGTAGGATTTTCAAATACTTAGGCGAGTACTGGACTGCAGCTAATCCCCGAGTGGAAGGGTTGCTCTCCACTCGGTAGGATTTTTAAATACTTAGGCGAGTACTGGACTGCAGCTAAGCCCCCGAGTGGGAGGGTTTCTCTCCACTCGATAGGATTTTCAAATACTTAGGCGAGTACTGGACTGCAGCTAAGCCCCCGAGTGGGAGGGCTGCTCTCCACTCGGTAGGATTTTTAAATACTTAGGCGAGTACTAGACTGCAGCTAAGCCCCTGAGTGGGAGGGTTGCTCTCCACTCGGTAGGATTTTCAAATACTTAGGCGACTACTGGACTGTAGCTAAGCCCCC
>NW_021297904.1:4977-5326 GCF_002162155.2 Triticum dicoccoides
ATTGGACTGCAGCTAAGCCCCCGAGTGGGAGGGTTTCTCTCCACTCGGTAGGATTTTTGAATACTTAGGCGAGTACTAGACTGCAGCTAAGCCCCCGAGTGGGAGGGTTGCTCTCCACTCGGTAGGATTTTCAAATACTTAGGCGAGTACTGGACTGTAGCTAAGCCCCCGAGTGGAAGGGTTGCTCTCCACTTGGTAGGATTTTTAAATACTTTGGCGAGCACTAGACTGCAGCTAAGCCCCCGAGTGGGAGGTTTGCTCTCCACTCGGTAGGATTTTCAAATATTTAGGCGAGTACTGGACTGCAGCTAAGCCCCCGAGTGGAAGGTTTTCTCAACACTCAATAGGA
>NW_021297904.1:9310-9852 GCF_002162155.2 Triticum dicoccoides
TAGACTGCAGCTAAGCCCCCGAGTGGGAGGTTTGCTCTCCACTCGGTAGGATTTTCAAATACTTAGGCGAGTACTGGACTGCAGCTAAGCCCCCGAGTGGGAGGGTTGCTCTCCACTCTGTAGGATTTTTAAATACTTAGGTGAATACTAGACTGTAGCTAAGCCCCCGAGTGGGAGGGTTGCTCTCCACTCGGTAGGATTTTCAAATACTTAGGCGAGTACAAGAATGCAGCTAAGCCCCCGAGTGGAAGGGTTGCTCTCCACTCGGTAGGATTTTTAAATACTTAGGCGAGTACTAGACTGCAGCTGAGTCCCCCGAGTGGGAGGGTTGCTCTCCACTCGGTAGGATTTTCAAAATCTTAGGAGAGTACTGGACTGTAGCTAAGCCCCCGAGTGGGAGAGTTGCTCTCCACTCGGTAGGATTTTTAAATACATAGGCGAGTACTGGACTGCAGCTAACCCCCGAGTGGGAGGTTTGCTCTCCACTTGGTAGGATTTTCAAATACTTAGGCGAGTACTGGACTGCAACTAAGCCCCGAGTG
>NW_021297904.1:11343-11723 GCF_002162155.2 Triticum dicoccoides
AGCTAACCCCCGAGTGGGAGGTTTGCTCTCCACTCGGTAGGATTTTCAAATACTTAGGCGAGTACTGGACTGCAGCTAATCCCCGAGTGGAAGGGTTGCTCTCCACTCGGTAGGATTTTTAAATACTTAGGCGAGTACTGGACTGCAGCTAAGCCCCCGAGTGGGAGGGTTTCTCTCCACTCGATAGGATTTTCAAATACTTAGGCGAGTACTGGACTGCAGCTAAGCCCCCGAGTGGGAGGGCTGCTCTCCACTCGGTAGGATTTTTAAATACTTAGGCGAGTACTAGACTGCAGCTAAGCCCCTGAGTGGGAGGGTTGCTCTCCACTCGGTAGGATTTTCAAATACTTAGGCGACTACTGGACTGTAGCTAAGCCCCC
>NW_021297904.1:14888-15419 GCF_002162155.2 Triticum dicoccoides
AGTACTGGACTGCAGCTAAGCCCCCGAGTGGGAGGGTTGCTCTCCACTTGATAGGATTTTCAAATACTTAGGCGAGTACTGGACTGCAGCCTAGCCCCTGAGTGGGAGGGTTGCTCTCCACTCGCTAGGTTTTTCAAATACTTAGGCAAGTACTGGACTGCAGCTAAGCCCCCGAGTGGGAGGGTTGCTCTCCACTCGGTAGGATTTTTAAATACTTAGGCGAGTACTAGACTGTAGCTAAGCCCCCGAGTGGGAGGGTTGCTCTCCACTCGGTAGGATTTTCAAATACTTAGGCGAGTACAAGAATGCAGCTAAGCCCCCGAGTGGAAGGGTTGCTCTCCACTCGGTAGGATTTTTAAATACTTAGGCGAGTACTAGACTGCAGCTAACCCCCGAGTGGGAGGTTTGCTCTCCACTCGGTTGGATTTTCAAATACTTAGGCGAGTACTGGATTGCAGCTAATCCCCGAGTGGAAGGGTTGCTCTCCACTCGGTACGATTTTTAAATACTTAGGCGAGTACTGGACTGCAG
>NW_021297904.1:18106-31150 GCF_002162155.2 Triticum dicoccoides
ATTCAAATATGGCCTTTTAAAGTGCTTTTCCTTGTTCTGCTTGAAACATCAATTTAACTTGTTTGATCATGCATGAAAATAGTACAGATGGATAGATTGGATTTTTCTGATCATTTTTCATATATAATTTGTCCAATTTGGAGTTACAGAATAAAAGTTATGAATTTTTGAAGTTTAAATAATATTCTGGAATTTCCTGATTTAATTTAAATCCAGAAATATAATTATTGCGCCAGCATGACGTCAGCATGACGTCAGTGGTCAACTGCGGCTGGCTGAGGTCAAACCTGACGTGTGGGGCCCACACGTCAGTGACAGGGGGGTTAAACAGAGTTAAATTAATCCTAATTACTAATTAGTGGCGCTGGGGCCCACTGGTCAGTGTCAGGGGGTTAACTAACAGTGGTTAGCGCTAATGATGTCCACCTGGCCGACGGGGCCCACGCATCAGTGACCCTGGGGGGGTCAAACCCCAGGTCGGACAAGTCAAACCCCACCGGCGACATGACGCCGGCGAGGTCCGAGACGGCGGCGTGATGCGGGATCGCGCTACAGGGCACGGGCGAGGCTGTGCTTGGGCTCGTTGGAGAGCCCTTGCTCCCGCGCGTCGAACGGTGGTGGTGGCCGGGCCTGAGGTGGCCGGAGTCGACGGCGGCGAGCTCGGCTGCGGCCGCCGGAGTTCGGTCGTGCACGGAAACGGGGTTGGAGCTCGAAGGCGAGCTAAGCGAGACGCTAGGGATGCTCTACGGAGCCTTACGAACTCATTGGACTCGCCGGGGTGACCAAATGGTCACCGGAGCTGCGTCGACGGCGAGCTCGGCGACGGCGGAGGTTCGGCCGTGGTGGGGAGGAGGCTGCGGTGAGGGAACGAGGGGGAGAAGAGGGGGAAACGATGGCGTAGCTCACCGCGGTTGCAGTGGGCGTCGAAGCGGGCTCGGGGACGCGCTGGAGACGGCGAATCGACGGCGACGGTGGTCGGAGTCCGAGGAGGGGAACGGCGACGTGACGGCGATGCAGGGCTTCCGGAGACCCGTGGAGCGGTGGGGAGGAAGAGGAGGTCGAGGCGGAGCTCCTGAGCTAGTCGGGGGAGCGAGGGTTGGCCGGAGTCGGCTGCTATGGCGAACGGCGGCGATGGTGGTGTTCGGCCGTGTGAGAGAGAGAGCGAGGGAGAGGAGGGGAGAGCCGAGGGCGAGTGAGAGAGAGCAGGGGGGGAGGCGTGGCATCGTCCAGGGCATCGAGGCGAGGAGGGGAGGGCAGGCAGGCAGGGAGAGAGGTGGCGTGGCGCGGTGGCGCGCGCGCGCGCCGGCCACACTCCCCTCCCTCTGTCGGGACGAAGACGACAGAGGAGGGAGGCGGGCTGGGCCGCCTGCTGGCTGGGCCGGCCAGCTGGCTGGGCTGCATAGGGAGGAGCCCAGGTAAGTTTCTCCCTTTATTTATTTTTTCTGTTTTCTAATTTCTGACATTTGTTTTAATTTAAATAATATATTAAATCATTTATTTAACTTATGCCAAAATTTTCAGGGGCTAGATATATTATTCCAGAGCTCCTTTATAATTGGCATAATATTTGGACATATATTAATATATATAGAAATATATTTCCAAAGCAAATATTTATGCATTAATTCCAAATGCCCAAAATAAATGTCCATGAGCCACTAAAAATATTGGTTTGATTTTTATCTCTGTCCAATATTTTCAGAGATCAACATGAGCATTTTCTTGGACCCTTTTGGAGAAATTTTTATTTGGGTCATTTTCAAAATGATTCTGAGGGTTTCACAGATCCCCATTTCAAGTTTCTGATGAAAGAGTAAACATGATGCAACACTCTAATGCATGACTAGCTAGGGTGTGACAACTCACCCCCACTCAAAAGAATCTCGTCCCGAGATTTGGGTTCCTCCGGGAAGAAGGCGGGATACTCAAGTCGAAGACGATCCTCCCTTTCCCAGGTTGCTTCATCCTCAGAATGATGAGACCACTGAACTTTGAGGAACTTGATGTTCTGACGTCGGGTGATACGCTCGGCCTGATCGAGGATACGAATGGGGTACTCTCGATATGTAAGATTATCCTGGAGATCAAGCGTTTCGTGGTCCACTTCACGGATAGGATCCGAGAAGCAACGCCTGAGTTGAGAAACGTGGAAGACATCGTAGACTCTGGAGAGATGCGGAGGTAGTTCCAACTGGTAGGCAACTTCTCCTCGTTTGGCGAGAATGCGAAAAGGTCCAATGTAACGAGGAGCCAATTTGCCTTTGATACCGAAACGTTGGGTTCCCTTCAGAGGGGTGACCCGAAGATAAGCCTTCTCGTCAACCTTGAAAGTCATAGCCTTATGTTTTCGGTCATATTGACTCTTTTGACGAGATTGGGCTGTTTTCAACTTTTCACGAACGATGCAAACTTGTTCTTCTGCTTCCTGAATCATATCCGGGCCAAAGAATTGTCTTTCCCCGGTCTCTGACCAGTTACGGGGTGTTCGACACCGTCGTCCATAGAGAACTTCAAAAGGGGCTTTACCCAAGCTAGATTGATAGTTGTTGTTGTAAGCGAATTCGGCAAATGGAAGGCACTTTTCCCAGTCCATTCCGAATGAGATAACAGAGGCTCGAAGCATGTCTTCTAGAATCTGGTTGACGCGTTCCACTTGACCACTCGACTGAGGGTGGAAGGCGGTGCTAAAGGAGAGACGGGTTCCCATAGCATTTTGGAAACTTTCCCAAAATCGAGAGGTGAAAAGACTTCCTCGATCCGAGTTAATTTCCAAAGGAACACCATGGAGGGACACTATTCGGGAGATGTATAAGTCTGCCAGCTGACTAGCGGTTATACACTCTCGAACAGGTAGGAAATGGGCTACTTTGGAAAGACGATCGACCACGACGAAAATAGCATTATTCCCTCTCTTGGTCCTGGGAAAACCGGTAATGAAATCCATACCAATTTTATCCCATTTCCATTCAGGAATAGCTAAGGGTTGAAGAGTGCCAGCAGGCCGTTGGTGCTCTGCTTTTACACGACGACAGACGTCGCAATTTGCAATATACTAAGCAATTTCTCTCTTCATCCTAGTCCACCAGAACCTCTGGCGTAGGTCCTGATACATCTTAGTGCTACCGGGATGAATGGTGAGAGGAGATTCATGAGCTTCCTTAAGGATCAAACGCCTCAGGTTTCGCACTTTGGGAACCACTAGTCGATTCCCGAAGTATACGACCCCTTGATCATTAATGGAGAAGCAATTCGCAATTCCTTTCCGAATGTTTCTCTTGATGCGGGAGATTCCCGGATCTACCTTCTGTGCCTTGATAATCTGATCCGTAAGGGTAGGTTTTGCCACCAAGGTGGAAAGAAAACCTTGAGGAACAATGTGAAGGTTAAGCTTCCGAAATTCCTCATGGAGAAGCGGTTGACTTTGTTGTAACATCAGGTTGTTACAATAAGATTTACGACTTAGCGCATCAGCCATGACGTTGGCTTTCCCTGGGGTGTAGGTTATTCCTAAATCGAAATCTGTGATCAATTCAACCCAACGTCTTTGCCTGAGGTTCAGATCCGGTTGGGTGAAGATGTACTTCAAACTTTGGTGATCAGTGAATATTTCGCAACGATTACCGAGGAGGTAATGTCGCCAAGTCTTAAGTGCATAGACTACAGGTGCAAGCTCTAGATCATGAGTAGGATAATTCTCCTCGTGTGGGTGCAATTGCCGTGAAGCGTAGGCAATTACGTGTCGATCTTGCATGAGAATGCAACCTAGTCCTTGTCGCGAGGCGTCGCAGTAGATAACAAAATCCTTGGAGAAGTCTGGCGGTACCAGTACGGGAGCAGAAGTCAGGCGTCTTTTCAGTTCCTGAAAGCTGTGCTCACATTGTGGAGTCCACTCGAACTTCTTATCTTTCTTGAGGAGTTCGGTTAGAGGTTTAGCAACCTTGGAGAAGTTCTCGACAAAGCAACGACAATAGCTCGCTAAGCCCAGAAAACTCCGAACTTGCTTGACCGATTCAGGTGGAGTCCAGTTAAGGACCGCTTGAACTCGCTCAGGGTTGACAGCAATACCTTTACCAGATATTACATGACCCAGATAGGTCACTTCTGGCAACCAGAATTCACATTTAGAAAATTTAGCATAAAGGCGATGCTCTCGAAGTTTCTGCAACACTAGCCTTAGATGTTCGGCATGTTCTTCCTCGTTCTTGGAGTAGATGAGTATATCATCGAGGTAAACTACAACAAATCTATCCAAATACTCCATGAAGATTGAGTTCATTAACCGAGAAAAGGTGGCTGGAGCGTTGGTTAAACCGAAGGACATGACGGTGTACTCGTATTGGCCATAACGAGTAACAAAGGCCGTTTTAGGAATGTCCCCGTTTCTGATTTTGATTTGATGGTAGCCCAACCTCAAATCCTTCTTGGAGAAGACTGAGGATCCAGCGAGCTGATCATACAGGTCGTTGATCCTGGGAAGTGGATATTTGTTCTTGATTGTGACCAAATTGACAGGTCGGTAATCTACAACCATCCGGTCCGTACCATCCTTCTTCTTGACGAATAGGACGAGGCAAGCCCACGGAGAAGAGCTAGGTCGGATGAAACCCTTTTTCAAGGACTCATCGAGTTGTTTCTTAAGCTCGGCTAGTTCTAGGGGTGCCATCTTATAAGGTCTTCTAGCAATCGGAACGGTTCCTGGAATGAGGTCTATTACAAACTCAACATCCCTGTCAGGTGGAACACCTGGCAATTCCTCTGGAAAGACATCCGGAAAGTCACGGACTACCGGAACGTCCTCAAGGTCTGGCAAAGGGCTGGCGTTAAGAGAATATAATTGTCGCTTGGCTATTCGGGTCAAGACATTGACTATCTTGCCCGAAGGGTGAGTGAGTTGAACAGTCCTAGAGAAGCAATCAATTTTGGCATGATGAGCTGACATCCAGTCCATACCCAAAATGATATTAATATCTGAAAATTTAAGGGCTATCAAAGAGGCAAGGAAAACAAGTCTGTCGACTTGGATTTCATTTCCATGGCTTACTCTAGAAGTTTGCCATTTGGATCCCGGAGTTTGAATTACCATAGAGGTTGGCATATCACCGAATGCGACGTTATGCAAACGAGAATAATTTTCAGATATAAAAGAATGAGAGGCCCCTGTATCGAAAAGAACAGATGCCGGGTGGCAATTGACAAGAAGCGTACCGAGAACGACGTTGGGATCCTCTTGAGCTTCTTCGGCAGAGATACAGTTGACATGGCCACGTGAGGCGGTGACCGGCTTGGCGTGGAATATTTTTCCTATCGGCTTGCCACGGCCAACAGCTTTAGCAGATTGATTGGGGTTGGTCTGGGGACACTCACGCATATAGTGGCCAGATTCCCCACACTTGAAACAAGTCACGGAAATGGTACGTGGAGGAGCATTGTTGGTTGGACCCCCATAGGGCTTGGCCGGTGCAGACTGCTGAACGGGGCGAGGCGCCTGGAAGGATGGCCTCGGTGTGAACCTGGGTGGCAGGGCGGTGTTGGGTACCCACACGCGGCGCTTCTGAGGACCAGCACCGGATGAGGAACCCATATCACGGCCATGCTTGCGTGTTGCGTCATAGTCAGTCTGACCAGTTTCAGCACTGATGGCTTTGTTGACAAGTTTCTGGAAGGATGTGCACTCATGCAGACGGAGGTCGCGGCGAAGCTCAGGACTAAGGCCCTTACGGAACCTTGCTTGCTTCTTGGCGTCAGTAGAAACTTCCTCGGTTGCATATCGTGCGAGATTACCAAACTCCCTGCTGTAAACATCCACAGAAAGTCGGCCTTGGGTGAAACTGCAAAATTCTTCACGTTTGCGGTCGATGAGACCCTCCGGAATATGATGCTCACGGAAAGCCTCGCTGAACTCAGCCCAAGTAGTGACATGGCCCGCTGGGCGCATAGCTCCATAATTTTCCCACCATAGACTGGCGGGGCCTTCAAGATGATATGCAGCAAAGGTGACCTTGTCAGCCTCCGCTACCAGCGCGGAACGCAGTTTGTGAGAGATGCTGCGAAGCCAGTCATCAGCGTCGAGAGGCTCGACGGAGTGGTGGAACGTGGGTGGATGTAATTTGATAAAATCACTGAGTGACACCACGTTAGTCCTCTGATGGTGTGCCGTGTTCTGTTCAATACGCTCCAACAAACGGTTGGTCTCCCGCTTGTTTCTCTCAGCTTCCATCATAACCTCGGCTAGTGAAGGAGGATGAGGCAGATTTTCATTTCTGCCTTCACTGCCTTCGGCCTGCTCTTGAGAAGCAGGGTTAGCGCGCGTGTTGACCATCCTAGGTAACAAGACAATGATTTAGTCAGAATGATAAAATTCCGACATAGGATACAGAATGTAAGGAATAACTCGAAATGCAAGATGATCATCCGTATGACATGGTAAAAACAGAAACTGCTTCTTTTATTCCATCGTCATACACACCATACAGGGTTTAGTACAAGACCAAACAAAGTACTATTACGGTGAGAAAAGGATTACATCTCATCGGAGGCATTCCAAGCTCCTATACATTATTCTTCTACACCTCCGGAAAGAGTACAACTAGGTCATATCCCACGAGTCACGCGGGACGATAGACGACACAGCTAGTGCGAACTAGTGATACTACCACTAACTCAGACCGATCCGTAGTAGTCCTCGTAAAAGTCACCTCCATAGCCTGGAAGCTCAACATGATCATCCGGAAACAGACGATCTCGCGGAGCTTGTGGACCATAGGGGCTAGGATGAGGCCTTGGACCAACAGACGGTGGCCTGCGGGGACCGCGAGGTGGGGTGATGCCTCCTACATCACGCCAAACCATCACGTCTGGCAGAGCAGATCTCACAGGATAGAGATCGCGCATATCTGAGAATCCAGCTTGCACCGCCGGTGCGAACCGAGTCAAAGTGGCCCAGTGGTCAGCACGGGTATTGAAGAGCTCTAACCTCAAGGCCCGATTTTCACGGTCCTTATCCTCGAGCATCTCAGCACTGGTGCGAGTCCGTGAATCCTCCTGAGTGGGGTTAGCATAAATAGCCTGGAGATACCCTTGTGCTCCCGGAAGTGATCCTGGCATATACCGGAAATCAGAGTCCCGAAATATACCAGATCTGACTCGCATAATGGTCATCATAGAGTAGGCGGCGTCCTGCACAGCCATCTCAATAGTAATCCCGAGTCCATAGGAGCAGTGAAGAGGCTCGGTGGATCCAGGATAAGATGGAAATATCCTGACAGTGCAGAGATACTGGCTTTGATTAAAGTCTCGGAATTGCTCTTCGACCGTGTACTCAGGATACCAGCGGTATCCAGCCTCAGTCATTACCCTAACCAACTTGGCAGTATGGCCGGGTACATCTAGGCATCGAGTCAGGCGAACCACTTGATTGAGGTCGCGAGTGGCCATCTGAAAGCACAATCATAATGCAAAGGCATTAGAATTTCTAGCAAAATTTCAGCAGCATAACAGCTGTAAATGCTCAAGAAGGATTTTGAGACATTTGACAAAGGATTTCGTACACACTCAACATCATCATATCAAAGTTCTGAAACCATTCTAACAACATAATGTGGTAGTAGAACTGAACTAGGCTTGTATCCATCAAACTTATAAGGTACTACTGATTAGTAACACGTGATCCTGATAGAAAGAATAGATCCTAATTCCTTAACCCCCGGTGGAAGAATGGACTGACTCAGATCAGAATGTCATAAGATAAAGAAGTAAAAAGAGCCTTACGTTCCAACCCACAAACAATTCCCCTACATATAACTAAAGAATTTCTAGACTCAACATCGACCAGTTTGGCTTGAAGAACCTACAGGCAGTCCGGCTCTGAGGCCAACGCTGTCAGGACCCCGACTCGATGTCACATCGATCTAGCCGGTAACACCTCATATCACTTTGCGGCCTCACGCACGGTATCCCCACGGGTGTCGCCTTACCTCTGCCCGGGACCGTTTGCGCCTTTTCGCTCACGTATATGATGGTGTCGCTAGCATCCATATGATAAAGAGCCCGGGCTGACATGACTAGTCGTAAACCCAAAGTGGCACAGACTTACAGGGACAGACATCCATGACCCAGCTTCGAACGTGTCGGTCATCAGCAAGTGGGTCCGGGCTGTAGCACTGGGCTAGCAGGACTCCGGTAAACCGGGCTGTAGCGGGCTAACAGGACTCCGGTACTCAAAGCGTGACATTTCCCCGAAGGGACAGACACAGGAACGAAGAAGGACACATGCCGGCCAGCCTAAGTGTTCCAGAGCAGTAGCAAGCTACCATGGCTCAGCGGTAACACTAGGAGACATTTCCCGGTAAGAGAGGCTACTAAAGATAAACAACTAGATAGTCAGATCCCACACATACCAAGCATTTCAATCATACACACAATATGCTCGATATGTGCAAATACAACGAAGCATCACAACATGACTCTACGACACAAGTACTTTATTTAAGGCTCAGGAAGCCATACATAACATACACGAAGGTACGGGTCTCACGACCCAACATACAAGTCATACAGTCATACAAACCAGCAGCGGAAGTAACTTGTCTGAGTACAGACAACTAGTAAAATAAAAGAGGCTTGGGAAGCCTAGCTATACTACAAGGTCCTTCACAAGCTCAGGGTCACCACCTGGGTCTTTAGCCTATTCGTTGATGTCAACGTCTACATAGAACCCATCAGAAGGGGTTGCAGCGTCTTCTGTAAAAATGTAGATTATAGAAACATGAGTACAAAGGTACTCAGCAAGACTTACATCAGATCCTACATACATGCTTAGTATCAAGAAGGGTTGGTGGAGTTATTGCAGCAAGCCAGCTTTGACTCTTGGCTAGGCTATCCTACGATACTCCAACTTGAAATGGTTTTGCGCACACGAGTCCACTACTCACCACTTCAATACACTACCGAGGATCCACCTCCGTCTTCCTACGGAAGAGCCATCCTCGGCACTCACACTTATCTTGAGGCTTTTAGTAGTTTCCATTTACTTGTCTATGAACTGTATAGGCAACCAAGTAGTCCTCTACCGCGGACGCGGCTATTCGAATAGATCATGTTAACCCTGCAGGGGTGTACTCCTTCATACACGCTCCCACCACTTACCGTCGTTTACACGACATGTACTCGGCAACCTTCAAGCGGAAGCCCAACGTGGGTGTCGGCCACGACCTACCTAATCACCTAAGCCTCTAGTCCAGGTTTATCGCCTATCCAGGTTCCATCCGCAGGGAGTCCGGCCGAGGTTTCCCATACGGCCCCGAACGATGTGAACAGGGTTCCCGAGATACCTAACAGGTATTCGGTACACCGTGCCACGTACCTACCGCATCACAGCCCACCCCTACGGTCAGCGCTGTCCACGGCCTCCAGTAGGCTACAAACACCAGAAACTACTTGCAACTCCTGGACGGAGAACTAGGGTGAATAAGAAGCCGAGAGGGTCCATTGGTTTCGGGCCCAATGCATGGTAGTAGCTGATTCTTAAATCACACATACAGATCTCAGTGCTTAAGGTCGGCTTCAATGAAACAACCCACCATGTACTCCTACATGGCCTCTCATCGATACCTTTACCAAATCGTGTTCACCACACCACTCTCATTACCGACATAATCATTTCACTCTAGCCCATCACCCAGATGAACCAGACCTGACACGACTCTAAGCATAGCAGGCATAGCAAGGTAGGAACAACACATACATAGGGCTCAATCAACTCCTACACATGCTAGTGGGTTTAATCTAGTTACTGTGGCAATGACAGGTCATGCAGAGGAAATGGGTTCAACTACCGTAGCACACAGCAGTTTGAATCGCTTTGTCTTAATGCAGTAAAAGAGAGCAGGAGCGAGAACATGCGATTGTATCAATATGATCAAATGGTTGATTGCTTGCCTGATGGTTCGATGCACTGATACGGTTCTTCGTTAGGGTAATCACGGTACTCCTCGGAGGCAGAACCTGTCGCAAGGGACATCGATACACAACCATCACCAAACAATGTGCAACAATATGATGCATGCATGAAACATGGCAATATGAGTGTGTTGGGCTAATGCAACTAAAACCAGAAGGGTTTGAACAAATTTGAATCAAGGATTCAAATTTCAAATTCAAATATGGCCTTTTAAAGTGCTTTTCCTTGTTCTGCTTGAAACATCAATTTAACTTGTTTGATCATGCATGAAAATAGTACAGATGGATAGATTGGATTTTTCTGATCATTTTTCATATATAATTTGTCCAATTTGGAGTTACAGAATAAAAGTTATGAATTTTTGAAGTTTAAATAATATTCTGGAATTTCCTGATTTAATTTAAATCCAGAAATATAATTATTGCGCCAACATGACGTCAGTGGTCAACTACGGCTGGCTGAGGTCAAACCTGACGTGTGGGGCCCACACGTCAGTGACAGGGGGGTTAAACAGAGTTAAATTAATCCTAATTACTAATTAGTTGCGCTGGGGCCCACTGGTCAGTGTCAGGGGGTTAACTAACAGTGGTTAGCGCTAATGATGTCCACCTGGCCGACGGGGCCCACGCGTCAGTGACCCTGGGGGGGTCAAACCCCAGGTCGGACAAGTCAAACCCCACCGGCGACATGACGCCGGCGAGGTCCGAGACGGCGGCGTGATGCGGGATCGCGCTACAGGGCACGGGCGAGGCTGTGCTTGGGCTCGTTGGAGAGCCCTTGCTCCCGCGTGTCGAACGGTGGTGGTGGCCGGGCCTGAGGTGGCCGGAGTCGACGACGGCGAGCTCGGCTGCGGCCGCCGGAGTTCGGTCGTGCACGGAAACGGGGTTGGAGCTCGAAGGCGAGCTAAGCGAGACGCTAGGGATGCTCTACGGAGCCTTACGAACTCGTTGGACTCGCCGGGGTGACCAAATGGTCACCGGAGCTGCGTCGACGGCGAGCTCGGCGACGGCGGAGGTTCGGCCGTGGTGGGGAGGAGGCTGCGGTGAGGGAACGAGGGGGAGAAGAGGGGGAAACGGTGGCATAGCTCACCGCGGTTGCAGTGGGCGTCGAAGCGGGCTCGGGGACGCGCTGGAGACGGCGAATCGACGGCGACGGTGGTCGGAGTCCGAGGAGGGGGACGGCGACGTGACGGCGATGCAGGGCTTCCGGAGACCCGTGGAGCGGTGGGGAGGAAGAGGAGGTCGAGGCGGAGCTCCTGAGCTAGTCGGGGGAGCGAGGGGTGGCCGGAGTCGGCTGCTATGGCGAACGGCGGCGACGGTGGTGTTCGGCCGTGTGAGAGAGAGAGCGAGGGAGAGGAGGGGAGAGCCGAGGGCGAGTGAGAGAGAGCAGGGGGGGAGGCGTGGCGTCGTCCAGGGCATCGAGGCGAGGAGGGGAGGGCAGGCAGGCAGGGAGAGAGGTGGCGTGGCACGGTGGCGCGCGCGCGCACCGGCCACACTCCCCTCCCTCTGTCGGGACGAAGACGACAGAGGAGGGAGGCGGGCTGGGCCGCCTGCTGGCTGGGCCGGCCAGCTGGCTGGGCTGCACAGGGAGGAGCCCAGGTAAGTTTCTCCCTTTATTTATTTTTTCTGTTTTCTAATTTCTGACATTTGTTTTAATTTAAATAATATATTAAATCATTTATTTAACTTATGCCAAATTTTTCAGGGGCTAGATATATTATTCCAGAGCTCCTTTATAATTGGCATAATATTTGGACATATATTAATATATATAGAAATATATTTCCAAAGCAAATATTTATGCATTAATTCCAAATGCCCAAAATAAATGTCCATGAGCCACTAAAAATATTGGTTTGATTTTTATCTCTGTCCAATATTTTCAGAGATCAACATGAGCATTTTCTTGGACCCTTTTGGAGAAATTTTTATTAGGGTCATTTTCAAAATGATTCTGAGGGTTTCACAGATCCCCATTTCAAGTTTCTGATGAAAGAGTAAACATGATGCAACACTCTAATGCATGACTAGCTAGGGTGTGACAAATACTTAGGCGAGTACTGGACTTCAGCTAAGCCCCCGAGTGGAAGAGTTGCTCTCCACTCGGTAGGAATTTCAAATACTTAGGCGAGTACTAGACTGCTGCTAAGCCCCCGAGTGGGAGGGTTTCTCTCCACTCGGTAGGATTTTTAAATACTTAGGCGAGTACTAGACTGCAGCTAAGCCCCCGAGTGGGAGGTTTGCTCTCCACTCGGTAGGATTTTCAAATACTTAGGCGAGTACTGGACTGCAGCTAAGCCCCCGAGTGGAAGGTTTTCTAAACACTCAGTAGGATTTTAAAATACTTAGGCGAGTACTGGACTGTAGCTAAGCCCCCGAGTGGGAGGGTTGCTCTCCACTCGGTAGGATTTTCAACTACTTAGGCGAGTACTGGACTTCAGCTAAGCCCCCGAGTGGGAGGGTTGCTCTCCACTCGGTAGGATTTTCAACTACTTAGGCGAGTACTGGACTGCAGCTAAGCCCCCGAGTGGGAGGGTTGCTCTCCACTCGGTAGGATTTTAAAATACTTAGGTGAGTACTGGACTTCAGCTAAGCCCCCGAGTGGGAGGGTTGCTCTCCACTCGGTAGGATTTTCAAATACTTAGGCGAGTACTGGACTGCAGCTAAGCCCCCGAGTGGAAGAGTTGCTCTCCACTCGGTAGGATTTTCAAATACTTAGGCGAGTATTGGACTGCAGCTAAGCCCCCGAGTGGAAGAGTTGCTCTCCACTTGCTAGGATTTTCAAATACTTAGGCGAGTACAAGAATGCAGCTAAGCCCCCGAGTGGAAGGGTTGCTCTCCACTCGGTAGGATTTTTAAATACTTAGGCGAGTACTAGACTGCATTTGAGTCCCCCGAGTGTGAGGGTTGCTCTCCACTCGGTAGGATTTTCAAAATCTTAGGCGAGTACTAGACTACAGCTAAGCCCCCGAGTGGGAGGGTTGCTCTCCACTCGGTAGGATTTTTAAATACTTAGAATAGTACTGGACTGCAGCTAACCCCCGAGTGGGAGGTTTGCTCTCCACTTGGTAGGATTTTCAAATACTT
>NW_021297904.1:31160-31715 GCF_002162155.2 Triticum dicoccoides
CCCCCGAGTGGAAGGGTTGCTCTCCACTCGGTAGGATTTTAAAATACTTAGGCGAGTACTGGACTGTAGCTAAGCCCCCGAGTGGGAGGGTTGCTCTCCACTCGGTAGGATTTTCAACTACTTAGGCGAGTACTGGACTGCAGCTAAGCCCCCGAGTGGGAGGGTTGCTCTCCACTCGGTAGGATTTTCAACTACTTAGGCGAGTACTGGACTGCAGCTAAGCCCCCGAGTGGGAGGGGTGCTCTCCACTCGGTAGGATTTTAAAATACTTAGGTGAGTACTGGACTTCAGCTAAGCCCCCGAGTGGGAGGGTTGCTCTCCACTCGGTAGGATTTTCAAATACTTAGGCGAGTACTGGACTGCAGCTAAGCCCCCGAGTGGAAGAGTTGCTCTCCACTCGGTAGGATTTTCAAATACTTAGGCGAGTATTGGACTGCAGCTAAGCCCCCAAGTGGAAGAGTGGCTCTCCACTTGCTAGGATTTTCAAATACTTAGGCGAGTACTGGACTGCAGCTAAGCCCCAGAGTGGAAGGGTTGCTCTCCACTCGGTAGGAG
>NW_021297904.1:34028-42951 GCF_002162155.2 Triticum dicoccoides
CGGTAGGATTTTTAAATACTTAGGCGAGTACTGAACTGCAGCTAAGCCCCGAGTGGGAGGGTTGCTCTCCACTCTATAGGATTTTCAAATACTTAGGCGAGTACTGGACTCCAGCTAAGCCCCCGAGTTGGAGGGTTGCTCTCCACTCGGTAGGATTTTTAAATACTTAGGCGAGTACTAGACTGCAGCTAAGCCCCCGAGTGGGAGGGTTGCTCTCCACTCCGTAGGATTTTCAAATACTTAGGCGAGTACTGGACTGCAGCTAAGCCCCCGAGTGGAAGGGTTGCTGTCGGCATCAAAACTGGCGGATCTCGGGTAGGGGGTACCAAGTAGTGCGTCTTAGGATCAATGGTAACAGGAGGCAAGGGACACGATGTTTTACCCAGGTTCGGGCCCTATCGATGGAGGTAAAACCCTACGTCCCGCTTGATTAATATTGATGATATGGGTAGTACAAGAGTAGATCTACCACGAGATCGTAGAGGCTAAACCCTAGAAGCTAGCCTATGGTATGATTGTTGTATGTCTATCGACTAGCCTGGCCTCGGTTTATATAATGCACCAGAGGCCTAGGATTACAAGAGTCCTAGCCGAATACGCCGGTGGGGGAGGAGTCCTTGTCTTGATCGCCAAGTCTCGTTGATTCTTCCTTGTATGCGGCAACTGTCCGGACTGGCCCATGAGTATACGGCCATGGGGATCCTCGGCCCAATCCACCTGATCGGGAGACGACGTGGTGAGTACCCCCTAGTCCAGGACACCGTCAGTAGCCCCCTGAACCGGTCTTCAAGTTGGGGACGCTCCTCGATTCTTCCGAACTGTTCTTCATCTTCGGTTGCCGGTCTTGAAAACTGGTTCAACAAATCTTCTCATCTTCTATCTTGAGGATCGCCGAAATGCATTCGACGAGTTTATACGTCGGGTATCCAAGGAGCCCCTTTAAGTTTACGGCCTTTATAAATGCCTTGTTATCTTTATGCCATGCCTCGGGTTTGAAGTTGTTCCCGGGCGGCAACGTCCTCTTGCATCCGAGCTCCAACATCGGACTGTATTTGAGGTATCTTTTGCAGCCGAGCACGAATGCCGGACTGCTTCCCAGCTCTAATGCCGGACTATGTATCCGAGCTCCAACACCGGACTACGTATCCGAGGTGTCGTAAATCACCTTGGTTCAAAGAAGTTTGAAGGAGTTTAGCCGAGCTTAATGCCGGAAGTGCCCCCTATGGAGCCAGCCACTAGCGCCCGAGCTTTATGCCAGACTGCTGATGAGGTGGTGCACCACCCCGAATGTGGGCCGAATGTATGCGGCAACTGTCCGGACTGGCCCATGAGTATACGGCCATGGGGATCCTCGGCCCAATCCACCTGATCGGGAGACGACGTGGTGAGTACCCCCTAGTCCAGGACACTGTCAGTAGCCCCCTAAACCGGTCTTCAAGTTGGGGACGCTCCTCGATTCTTCCGAACTGTTCTTCATCTTCGGTTGCCGGTCTTGAAAACTGGTTCAACAAATCTTCTCATCTTCTATCTTGAGGATCGCCGAAATGCATTCGAAGAGTTTATACGTCGGGTATCCGAGGAGCCCCTTTAAGTTCACAGCCTTTATAAATTCCTTGTTATCTTTATGCCATGCCTCGGGTTTGAAGTTGTTCCCGGGCGGCAACATCCTCTTGCATCCGAGCTCCAACGCCGGACTATATTTGAGGTATCTTTTGCAGCCGAGCACCAATGCCGGACTGCTTCCCAGCTCTAACGCCAGACTATGTATCCGAGCTCCAACGCCGGACTACGTATCCGAGGTGTCGTAAATCACCTTGGTTCAAAGAAGTTTGAAGGAGTTTAGGCGAGCTTAGTGCCGGAAGTGCCCCCTATAGAGCCAGCCACTAGCGCCCGAGCTTTACGCCGGACTGCTGATGAGGTGGTGCACCACCCCGAATGTGGGCCGGTTTTTGTCAATATTTTTTATTTATGTAATTTATTCTCTCACGAGATATATTGCCAGTAGCCCTCAAGGTATGTATCGGTCTAAAACCCGAGATGCACCTGATGTATGACATAAGACCGCTGATCCCCGTAGCCACTGAGACTCAGGTTGATTTGAAAAATCGGTCTAAGGATCAAGTCCTAGCTCGGCAGAATACTTCGGGACACAAAAAGCGGCATGCTCAGTCCTCGAGACTCAGGTTGGGTGGCAATACCAGATCAGGGGATTGATGTGCCCCTTTAATATTTGTAAATAATAAGCCCGAAGCCTAGTAGCCCCCGAGCCTTAATGCGGGCACGGGTGGCCGAATTAAGGATCAATATCCATAATAAAATCACAAATTATGTGTAATGACTCAATGTATCCAAGTACTTTATGTCATTAATGCTCGGATCCGCATTGTACAAAACTTTGTTGACCGACCATGGGCTTCAACCTCCTCGGCCGGTAGCCGAGGAGTGTTTGTCCTACTTTATAAAGCCCTTATGAGGGCAAAGATTTACGACAAACAAGGCAATCTGGCCATATGGTTTTATAAACAAAGGTACGTGGAGAGACATGTTATATTACTGTTTAACAGAAGAAATGTCTTCCAGAGAAAATAGTCCCGCTATCGATTCCTTTCTTTGGGTTGTCATGCTAAGCATGATCATGAAACCTCTGCTCCAATGTAAGAGCAAAATATCGAGGATTTAGTTTGGGAGGCCAGTTAATAGCCCCCGATAGTGTTCGGCGACAGTCGAGGTCAAGCCGGAAACACTTCGGCCAATGAATGGCCCGTCATTTAATATAGTCATCGGATCGCTGCCCAGTTTACACCTATTGTGACAGTCAGTTTTCGGCTTTCTCCACTGAGGTGCTTGACCATGCGAGCTGGAAGCACAATCGCAGTGGTTCTCCCTTTGCACACCTAGCCGAACAAAGCGGAACGTAGGAGGCAAGCGCGGGAGCCGGGCAACCCAACTATTGACCGAAGACACAATTCGAAACTAATGCATATATAGCAATATCCGAGAATGTTTTTGCCGAATCACAAAAGGTGTCCGGCGTTGCACTGCAAGACTTGTGCTGAAAACGCGCAAATAGTTTAAAAGTGCCATGGGCTCGAAAACCCAAAAAACTTATTGAAAAGATTAATGTCCGAACTAGATCAAGTGTTCGGTGCCAATCCAAAAATTGGACTTTAGAAAAAAAGGTGCTTCTGCCGTGCTTTAACATGACACATCCTATCTCAAAACTTCAAGCGGGTCAGCCTACGGCTTCAACCTCCTATCCCGGAGACGGAGTACTTCTTACTAGGCAAGTTTAGCAAACTAAACTCTAGCAGCTTTGAGAGAGAAATTAGGCTCCCCGGCTAGTGACCGCACACTTGTGTCGAAAAAAGGAGTGATAAATAATAATAAAAACTTTGCAACTGCTAGGAAGAGAAACACTGTAACGCCCCAAGACCGATGCTTCAGAAGACTTCCGGCTATTCCGAGTTTTGCCATGTGTTTCTTTTGTGCTTGCTCTTTTATTTTTGCATTGCATCTTGTCATGATGCCATCATGCCATTTAATTTTTAAAACTCAACTAAATAAATTGTATGGATCTTCGATCCATTTAAATCGAGGGAAGGTTGACTTCTCTTTATAACATACCCTCCCGATATTTAGGGAGCTATAATAGAATATTCCGTTGTTTTGGAATCACCTTAACACACTTGCAAAATATCCCAATGCCTTTATTATCTTAATTCTTGGTCTCCAACTCTGCCCATAAATTATTTCATCATTTTCCGGAGCTCCACCAAAAATCCGAACATTTTTGGACCTTCCCAAACCCTCACTTCCGTTCAAACCCATTTGAATTAAATTCAAATGTGTTTGAATTTAAATCTTTCAATCATGCCTCTTTCTATTTTTCTTGGATCAGACTCATTTTTTGTGAGTCCGGGAAAATTGTCCACTTGCGCATAATCTTTCCCTGACCCTCTCTTTCTTTTCCTCTCTCTATTTCTTTTCTGATAGAGATTAGTGAGAGAGAGAGAGCCCAGCCCAGCTGCCCAGCTAGGCCTCTGGCCACTTCTTTCTCCACTGGGCCGGCCTCCCAAGGCCCACCTAACCCCTCTAACCCTAGGCCCCGACTCTCTCCCTCTCATTCCCTGCCCGCCGCCACGCGCACGCCCGCTGCCAGGAAGGGCTTCGCCCGATCCTCGGGATCACCATATCCCTCTCGATCTTCCTCCCCTGCGCCCGATCCCCTCGCCGCGACCACGCCCCTGTCGAACCCAGCGCCAGGCTCCCATCAACTTCCTCTCGCTCACCTCCTCCCTCATCTCCCTCGCAGCCTCTCTTCCTCCCCAGCGCCGCGGCTTGGCCCTTCTCCTCCTGCATCGGGCATCCCCGTTGCCTCTGCGCGCGAGCGCCGCCGCCCTCAACCCTCCTCGCCGAGGCCATGGCCGCCGCTGCGCCTTGTTCCCCGCCGCCTTGCTGCCTCCTCTCTGCCGCGAGTCCTTCCCCTCGTCGCCTCCTCTGCGCCCCGGTGAACCGCGCCCGTCCGCATCAGCCGGCCTCCACCGCCTCCTCGCCAGCGCTCGGCCTCCTCCCCGAGCTCATGCTCCCTTCGTCCATGGCCACGCCTGCGCCTACCTCACCGGACCCCGCGTTCCGCCCTCGCCGGAGAAACGGACCAGGCTGGGGCTCCTCTGCGCCCCACCTCTCCATCTTCCCCTCGCTCGCGTCCCGAGCTCCGCCAGACCTCTACTCCTGCTTCCCCTTCGTGCACCTGCCGACCACCGTTGCAATGTTGGGACATCTGCCCCAGAGTACCTCAAGTCCGTTTACGACTAGGCGGACTCGCCTAGTAACACAACCATCGCGTTTTGTTTCATCACCGCCAAGGCCGAGTGGACGCCAAGTACTAGGACGTCAAGTTCCTCGCCGGACCCGAACATCCATGAAAACATGTACCACTACTGCCACCGAAGACCGTCACGTGTACGACTACTTCCCACGACGACCGTTGCGAGAACGTCTACTTCCATCTACACCGCATCGAACTCGAACCGCCCCGAAACGCACGCTTCAAAGGTATAACCGCCGAGAACGACCGCCGTGGAATGAATGCATGTGTGTTGTATGAGATGCCCGCGTTTGCACCATGTCCGAAATTGTCGCGTGCATGTTTCTCCTCGTTGCCATGCCACCATCTTGTGGGAACCCGGTATCCGGGATCACCCCACCTTCTATCGCATGTCACGCTCTCGTCACTTTTCCTTTTGCACCGGTATCTCCATGAGCTATCGGAACCGGAATGTTGTCGTGGCATCATTTTCGTTATCTTTGTCGTGGCACCCTTTTCGTTCCGCCATGGTGACCAAATGCTTCATAACATGCTCATGTCAACATTTTCATAAAAACGCTTAAAATTGCATGAACTTGTTCATGTCATCTGCATCATGATAACAACAATTAAAAATATTTAAATTGTTGTTTGTATTAATTTGCTATATGCATATGGGGATTTACCGGATTTGTCATTTGCTATATCCGGCCCCATTTAAATTGTTTAGATAGACAATCCCTTTATGTTTCACCTCTTGCCATGCTTAAACAACATTTAATATTGTTGGGTACATAAACGAGATCAAACTAAATAATTGATGTGGTGCTCTGTCAATATGCATCCCGATGCATATTGAGCTCCACTTAATTTGTAGGATTGCTTGTGCATTTTGCCATGCCGTGCCTCATTAAACCGGACATGCATCATACTCGTTTGTGCTTCATGCCATGTTGATGTGTTTGTTGTTTACTATGTTGTTTGCTTCTTTCCGGTGTGCTTCTTCGGGTTGTTTCCAACAATGTCGCGTTTGTGAGGAACCGTTCGTCTATGTCCGTTTTTCTTCTTCATGGACTCGTTCTTCTTCCTTGCGGGATTTAAGGCAAGATGATCATACCCTCGAAATCACTACTATCTTTGCTATGCTAGTTTGCTCGCTCTTGCTATGCGAATGCTTCGATGCCTACCATTTGCTTGTCAGCCTCCCAATTGCCATGTCAAATCTCTAACCCACCATGTCCTAGCAAACCGTTGATTGGCTATGTTACCGCTAGCTCAGCCCCTCTTATATCGTTGCTAGTTGCAGCTGAAGTTGAAGATTTCTCCATGGTGGACAGGATTTTGGTTGGGATATCACAATATATCTTATATAATTAATGCATCTATATACTTGGTAAAGGGTGGAAGGCTTGGCCTTTTGCCTGGTGTTTTGTTCCACTCTTGCCACCCTAGTTTCTGTCATACCGGTGTTATGTTCCCGGATTTTGCGTTCCTTACGCGGTTGGGTTATAATGGGAACCCCTTGACAGTTCGCTTTGAATAAAACTCCTCCAGCAAGGCCCAACATTGACTTTTACCATTTGCCTCACCACCACCTACTTTTCCCTTGGGAGTCGCTCTCTCGAGGGTCATCTTTATTATAGCCCCCCCGGGCCAGTGCTTGTCTAAGTGTTGGTCCGAACCAGAGCCACTTGCAGCGCCACCTCGGGGAAACTCGAGGTCTGGTTTTAGTTGTACGTAGTGTTCATCCGGTGTTGCCCTGAGAATGAGATATATGCAGCTCCTATCGGGATTGTCGGCGCATCGAGCGGTCTTGCTGGTCTTGTTTTACTATTGTCGAAATGTCTTGTAAACCGGGATTCCGAGTCTGATCGGGTCTTCCTGGGAGAAGGTCTATTCCTTCTTTGATCGCGAGAGCTTGTCATGGGCTAAGTTGGGACACCCCTGCAGGGTATAATCTTTCGAAATCCGTGCCTGCGGTTATAGGCGGATGGGAATTTGTTAATGTCCGGTTGTAGATAACTTGACACCAGATCCGAAATAAAACGCATCAACTGCGTGTGTAACCGTGATGGTCTCTTTCCGGCGGAGTCCGGGAAGTGAACACGGTTGTTGGAGTTATGCTTGACGTAAGTAGTCCAGGATCACTTCTTGATCATACTTTTATCGACCGTGCTTTGCCTTCTCTTCTCGCTCTCAGTTGCGTATGTTAGCCACCATATATGCTAGTCGCTTGCTGCAGCTCCACCTCATACCTTTACATTACACATAAGCTTAAATAGTCTTGATCGCGAGGGTGTGAGATTGCTGAGTCCCTGTGGCTCACGGATACTTCCAAAACCAGCTTGTAGGTGCCGATGAGTCCGTGCAGATGGCGCAACTAAGCTCAGGAGGAGCTCGATGACGACCTTGTCCTTTGTGTTGTTTCGTTCTAGTTGATCAGTAGTGGAGCCTAGTTGGGGTCGATCGGGGACCTTTGTCGCATTTGGGGTTCTTCTTTTATTTTGGTTCCGTAGTCAGACCACGAGTGTATTTGATTGATGTAATGTTTATTTATGTAATGGTGTGAAGTGGCGATTGTAAGCCAACTATGTATCTCTTTCCCTTATGTATTACATGGGTTGTGTCACGATTACCTCACTTGCGACATATGCCTTCAATGCGATTATGTCTCTAAGTTGTGCCTCGACACGTGGGAGCTATAGTCGCATCGAGGGTGTTACAAGTTGGTAATCAGAGCCTTCCCCGACCTTAGGAGCCCCATTGCTTGCTCGTTTTTAGCGGCCGAGTTGTGTCTAGAAAAATGTTTTGAGTCATTTAGGAATTATATATCGGAGAGTTTAGGAATTCTTTTTACTCCTCAGTCCCTTCGCCACTCTTGCGAGGCATCCTGACGTAGAGTTTTGACTCTTCTCTTCTCAAATTTCACTAAAAAAAATTTAGGATCACGCGGGTATCTTGGAATCGTTCCGATGGTTTTATGATGAGATCATTGTCTTGGTGCCTCCTCTCAGGGGTTTTGTGGAAGTGTCCCGGGGAGTTGAGCTCTGAGGTGTTGTCATCATAATTTTATCGTTGCAGTTTTGGAATACCTGAGTTTAGTACGCCGACATCGAAAATCTCTTTTATGCAGTTCGTTGGTGAGATAACCTCGACGCCACCCAGTACTGGGGCGCGAGTTCGGGAGTATTGCCATAACTTGTATAACGGATGCTTTTCGAAGGTCGAGGTAGATGATTTCCGAAGGTTTCTTGGTTATGTGTTGAAGGATGGATACAGCTGGATGTAGGATTTGCTAGTTTGGGTGAGATATTATGCTTCCCCTGTATCCCCAACACCTGATTGCATAACCGGAAAATTTCGGGAGTTTCATAGGTGGGAATTCAAGTAGCTCTTAGGATATCTTTTCGACAGATGTATGATATGAAATTGGGGTTCGACGTCTAGTGGTCCGCCTATTCACGGTCGGTTTTACAATGGCCTCGTTGTGTCTTAAAGAGTGCTTGGCTATGCCGACTCGGGGACGCTTCATATGTCATGTGCACTGCCTTGTACATGGTGGTGCTGTACGATCGAGCCCGTGTAGGCCCCACCACGAAAACTTCGGATGAAATCTCTATCATATGTTTGTTCTGGCTTATTCTGCAAGCCAATCCTTTGTTTTGTTTTATTTGTGGTTTTCGAGTTGCTTCGAGTCAAATGTTGAATCCATACCTTTCTTAAATGGTGTTCTCATATTCCTATGGGAGTGCTAATCCTTTCGATCATCGAGATTGTCATGTCAATTCTTTCCAACCGGTGTGCTTCTTTTCAAGTGGATCCGATCATTTCAACATTCGCAAGATCACCTCTCAGTTTTCTCAACGGTGTTTGTTTCATCCGTCCCAAGTTGTCTTTGTTTTCCCGCCCTCCCACCCTTTTTCTTCAAGGACTCATTTATTTTAATCAAGTATCCATTTATTCATGTGAAGTCACTTCACTCTTTTCGATCAATGTTCTGATCCGGTGATCCCTCGTGAAGATGCTCACGAGCTTCAAGTTCATCATCCTTCATTATTGTTTCTTCTTCGGTGGTGTTAATTTCAAGCTTTCGGTGTTGATCATATTTTTTTCCTC
>NW_021297904.1:43244-53259 GCF_002162155.2 Triticum dicoccoides
GTGAAGATGCTCACGAGCTTCAAGTTCATCATCCTTCATTATTGTTTCTTCTCCGGTGGTGTTAATTTCAAGCTTTCGGTGTTGATCATATTTTTTTCCTCGTGTCAAATGCTTGTTCATACCGGTGCACCTCTTAATCTTTCACTTCTCGCTTTTCATTTGTTCTGGAGTGCTCAAGATATCTCGGAAGACTTGTGTTTCCATTCTCAATCCGTTCAAGATATTTCGAGGTTGTTATCTCATTCAAGCCATTTAATTCAACCGGTGCAATCCCCCCTTTCAATCAATTGTTCAACGTTGTTTTCTTTTGAGTGGGCCCTAACCCACAGGTTTTTTTCCCAGGATCTTACCTGACTCTTCTAATTATTCTGGTGCTATTCCCAAATTCTTTTCAAAGTGTGACGTAAGAATGGATTCCATCAGTCACTTGCCTTCTCCAAGATTGCTTTGAAATATTTTCATCGTTGGTTCAACCTTTCCAATTTTCATTCCGGAGTATCTCAACAATTCATGGTGGTTCTCATCATCTTTCTGAACTTTTGAAGACCGAAGAAGGATTTCTCTTAAATCTTGGTCCATTCTCTTGAAGATTCATGGTTCTAGCTTCATGCTATCCTCATAATTGTTTTTTATTGTGACAATTCTTTTCTTACCATCCGAAGCATTTCATGAGTTGTTTCCATTTCTTTTCTCCGAAGGCCATCATGTCATAATTCTTCATTCTCAGCGTGTAGCTATCTTTCTCCAAATCTTACCGGTGCATCGTTCAGGTGATATCTAATCGGCTCGTGATCTCTTCGTTCTCATGTATCTAAATCCTCTCAAGCATCTTCGTTCATTTTATAATTCTTCCCAGTGTTTCTTTATCTTCTCTTTGTTCATAACCAATTCTTACGGTGGTTCTTCTAGGTTTCTCTTCCTTATCAATTTATTCGTTGTCAATCCTACCGGTGGTTCAAAGAAGACCTTACCAAGTTGGCGACATATATCTCTTAATCCTTGCTACGAGAATAAGTAGTGTGCCAAATCCGTTGATTGCCATCAATTTAATTGGTGAAGGACAAGCATAACATAATTCTTATTCTTGTTCATTCAAGTGATTAAATCTTTATTCCGGAGGCCCTTCAAATTCTCGGTTTCAGTTGTTTTATCTTCTCTTTTGGCCCGGAGTTCCAAGCTCTAATTATCACGGAGATCCATCTAAATCATTGCAAGGCTTCACCTTGTGTTTTCAACTTCTCTTTCTTTTTATCATCCTTTCATTACTGGAGTTCTTCATGGAGACTCTACATGGTGGTTCGTCAAGGATTCTTTTCATTCTCCAATTGTTCTTCAAGATTTCCCTCGAAGTTATGACCCGCTAAGCTATACTCTAAAATAAACATGGTGCTCAACACATGTTTTGTTTTGAGGCGTTCAAGCATTCTTCATCTTGCATTCTAAAGTGCAATCCTTTCTATCTTATCTTTTGAGATGGTGTTATGTCAGTCTTGACAATTTGAGTTCGTGTTTCATGATTCACATGTTGTCAAGAATGAGATATTTTAAAAACCATCATTTTTTTCTTCGATCATGAGGTATTTTAAATCCATTAATCTCTTTGTTGGAGTTATCTTGGTATAGATTTCACCTAAAGCCCTCCCTAAGGAATGTTGCTATTGTGGTGCTTATCTAAGATCCAAGTTTTTCTCCTATCCTCTCGGCGAAAGGAGTTGTCATCTCCATATTGACCTCTATCCAATCTTTTGTTTCCGTTAGTGGCAGAATTTCGCCTCAATTTTGGATGTTTTCCATAAGCCCACTACAAACTTATTCTTTTCATTGTTGGTCTTCCAACAACTTTGTTCTAACCTTCCTGCAAGGATGCTTTCCAAATTAAATTGTGGTAGGAGTTGACATTTCCTTCTCCGTCCCTTTATCCCAACAATCTAACTTCTATTCCTTCGTTCCGGAGGCATTGTGATGTTGTGCTTTTCACTCATCATCTCGAATTGTGAGGATCATGTTCTTTTCCTTGCTTATCCATTTAACCGGAGTCTCATCCAAGTGCTTTCATTTTGCCAAATTCATGTTCTTTTCCTTTCATGTTCAACCGAGTGCTGCCCAAATTCTTTCTCTCTCATCTTCTTTTAACCGGAGTGGTTTCGAATTCTATCTTGTCCATTAAACTCTTGATTCGTGCCTTTGCAACCTTCAAGTTCCCGTAATGTTCCTCATTCCTCTTTTCTAACGGATTGTTTGCAATCTCGTTCATCTCTAATTGCTCAACCTCTCAAGGTTCGTGGTTTCACTAATTGGTCGAAGAAGCAACTTAGTTTTACCGCTTATCTTCCTCTTCCGTTTCCCTCCGGTGCCATCCTAGATCTCGGGACGAGATCCTCTTGTAGTGGTGGAGTGTTGTAACGCCCCAAGACCGATGCTTCAAAAGACTTCCAGCTATTCTGAGTTTTGCTATGTGTTTCTTTTGTGCTTGCTCTTTTATTTTTGCATTGCATCATGTCATCATGCCATCATGCCATTTAATTTTTAAAACTCAACTAAATAAATTGTATGGATCTTCGATCCATTTAAATCAAGGGAAGGGTGACTTCTCTTTATAACATACCCTCCCGATATTTAGGGAGCTATAATAGAATATTCCATTGTTTTGGAATCACCTTAACACACTTGCAAAATATCCCAATGCCTTTATTATCTTAATTCTTGGTCTCCAACTCTGCCCATAAATTATTTCATCATTTTTCGGAGCTCCACCAAAAATCCGAACATTTTTGGACCTTCCCAAACCCTCACTTCCGTTCAAACCCATTTGAATTAAATTCAAATGAGTTTGAATTTAAATCTTTCAATCATGCCTCTTTCTATTTTTCTTGGATCAGACTCATTTTTTGTGAGTCCGGGAAAATTGTCCACTTGCGCATAATCTTTCCCTAACCCTCTCTTTATTTTCCTCTCTCTATTTCTTTTCTGATAGAGATTAGTGAGAGAGAGAGAGAGAGCCCAGCCCAGCTGCCCAGCTAGGCCTCTGGCCACTTCTTTCTCCACTGGGCCGGCGTCCCAAGGCCCACCTAACCCCTCTAACCCTAGGCCCCGACTCTCTCCATCGATCTCTCTCCCTCTCATTCCCTGCCCGCCGCCACGCGCACGCCCGCTGCCAGGAAGGGCTTCGCCCGATCCTCGCGATCACCATATCCCTCTCGATCTTCCTCTCCTGCGCCCGATCCCCTCGCCGCGACCACGCCCCTGTCGAACCCAGCGCCAGGCTCCCATCAACTTCCTCTCGCTCACCTCCTCCCTCATCTCCCTCGCAGCCTCTCTTCCTTCCCAGCGCCGCGGCCTCGCCCTTCTCCTCCTGCATCGGGCATCCCCGTCGCCTCTGCGCGCGAGCGCCGCCGCCCTCAACCCTCCTCGCCGAGGCCATGGCCGCCGCTCCGCCTTGCTCCCCGCCGCCTTGCTGCCTCCTCTCCACCGCGAGTCCTTCCCCTCGTCGCCTCCTCTGCGCCCCGGTGAACCGCGCCCGTCCGCATCAGCCGGCCTCCACCGCCTCCTCGCCAGCGCTCGGCCTCCTCCCCGAGCTCATGCTCCCTTCGTCCATGGCCACGCCTGCGCCTACCTCGCCGGACCCCGCGTTCCTCCCTCGCCGGAGAAACGGACCAGGCCGGGGCTCCTCTGCGCCCCACCTCTCCATCTCCCCCTCGCTCGCGTCCCGAGCTCTTCCACACCTCTGCTCCTGCTTCCCCTTCGTGCACCTGCCGACCACCGTTGCAACGTTGGGAATCTGCCCCAGAGTACCTCAAGTCCGTCTACGACTAGGCGGACTCGCCTAGTAACACAACCATCGCGTTTTGTTTCATCACCGCCAAGGCCGAGTGGACGTCAAGTTCCTCGCCGGACCCAAACATCCACGAAAACATGTACTACAACCGCCACCGAAGACCGTCACGTGTACGACTACTTCCCACGACGACCGTTGCGAGAACGTCTACTTCCATCTACACCGCATCGAACTCGAACCGCCCCGAAACGCACGCTTCAAAGGTATAACCGCCGAGAACGACCGCCGTGGAACGAATGCATGTGTGTTGTATGAAATGCCCGCGTTTGCACCGTGTCCGAAATTGTCGCGTGCATGTTTCTCCTCGTTGCCATGCCACCATCTTGTGGGAACCCGGTATCCGGGATCACCCCACCTTCTATCGCATGTCATGCTCTCGTCACTTTTCCTTTTGCACCGGTATCTCCATGAGCTATCGGAACCGGAATGTTGTCGTGGCATCATTTTTCGTTATGTTTGTCGTGGCACCCTTTTCGTTCCACCATGGTGACCAAATGCTTCATAACATGCTCATGTCAACATTTTCATAAAAACGCTTAAAATTGCAAGAACTTGTTCATGTCATCTGCATTATGATAACAACAATTAAAAATATTTAAATTGTTGGTTGTATTAATTTGCTATATGCATATGGGGATTTACCGGATTTGTCATTTGCTATATCGGGCCCCATTTAAATTGTTTAGATAGACAATCCCTTTATGTCTCACCTCTTGCCATGCTTAAACAACATTTAATATTGTTGGGTACATAAACGAGATCAAACTAAATAATTGATGTGGTGCTCTGTCAATATGCATCCCGATGCATATTGAGCTCCACTTAATTTGTAGGATTGCTTGTCCATTTTGCCATGCCGTGCCTCATTAAACCGGACATGCATCATACTCGTTTGTGCTTCATGCCATGTTGATGTGTTTGTTGTTTACTATGTTGTTTGCTTCTTTCCGGTGTGCTTCTTCAGGTTGTTTCCGACAACATCGCATTTATGAGGAACCGTTCGTCTACGACCGTTTGTCTTCTTCATGGACTCGTTCTTCTTCCTTGCGGGATTTAAGGCAAGATGATCATACCCTCGAAATCACTACTATCTTTGCTATGCTAGTTTGCTCGCTCTGGCTATGCCAATGCTTCGATGCCTACCATTTGCTTGTCAGCCTACCAATTGCCATGTCAAATATCTAACCCACCATGTCCTAGCAAACCGTTGATTGGCTATGTTACCGCTTGCTCAGCCCCTCTTATAGCGTTGCTAGTTGCAGGTGAAGTTGAAGATTTCTCCATGGTGGACAGGATTTTGGTTGTGATATCACAATATATCTTATATAATTAATGCATCTATATACTTGGTAAAGGGTGGAAGGCTTGGCCTTTTGCCTGGTGTTTTGTTCCACTCTTGCCGCCCTAGTTTCCGTCATACCGGTGTTATGTTCCCGGATTTTGCGTTCCTTACGCGGTTGGGTTATAATGGGAACCCCTTGACAGTTCGCTTTGAATAAAACTCCTCCAGCAAGGCCCAACATTGACTTTTACCATTTGCCTCACCATCTACTTTTCCCTTGGGAGTCGCTCTCTCGAGGGTCATCTTTATTATAGCCCCCCCCCCGGGCCAGTGCTTGTCTAAGTGTTGGTCCAAACCAGAGCCACTTGTAGCGCCACCTCGGGGAAACTCGAGGTCTGGTTTTAGTTGTACGTAGTGTTCATCCGGTGTTGCCCTGAGAATGAGATATGTGCAGCTCCTATCGGGATTGTCGGCGCATCGGGCGGTGTTGCTGGTCTTGTTTTACCATTGTCAAAATGTCTTGTAAACCGGGATTGCGAGTCTGATCGGGTCTTCCTGGGAGAAGGTCTATTCCTTCGTTGATCGCGAGAGCTTGTCATGGGCTAAGTTGGGACACCCCTGCAGGGTATAATCTTTCGAAAGCCGTGCCTGCGGTTATAGGCGGATGGGAATTTGTTAATGTCCGGTTGTAGATAACTTGACACCAGATCCGAAATAAAAAGCATCAACTGCGTGTGTAACCGTCATGGTCTCTTTCCGGCGGAGTCCGGGAAGCGAACATGGTTGTTGGAGTTATGCTTGACGTAAGTAGTCCAGGATCACTTCTTGATCATACTTTTATCGACCGAGCTTTGCCTTCTCTTCTCGCTCTCAGTTGCGTATGTTAGCCACCATATATGCTAGTCGCTTGCTGCAGCTCCACCTCATACCTTTACCTTACCCATAAGCTTAAATAGTCTTGATCGCGAGGGTGTGAGATTGCTGAGTCCCTGTGGCTCACAGATACTTCCAAAACCAGCTTGTAGGTGCCGATGAGTCCGTGCAGATGGCACAACCAAGCTCAGGAGGAGCTCGATGACGACCTTGTCCTTTGTGTTGTTTCGTTCTAGTTGATCAGTAGTGGAGCCCAGTTGGGGTCGATCGGGGACCTTTGTCGCATTTGGGGTTCTTCTTTTATTTTGGTTCCGTACTCGGACCATGAGTGTATTTGATTGATGTAATGTTTATTTATGTAATGGTGTGAAGTGGCGATTGTAAGCCAACTATGTATCTCTTTCCCTTATGTATTACATTGGTTGTGTGACGATTACCTCACTTGCGACATATGCCTTCAATGCGATTATGTCTCTAAGTCGTGCCTCGACACGTGGGAGCTATAGTCGTATCGAGGGTGTTACAAACACTTAGTATAAAACGGCTCAAATAAACATAAGAGCCCCCAAGTGACTTGGGTAAAAGTTGATAATGTAAGGTGACATGTAGAATGCCTTCTAGCCGGATTATAGATCGTTTGTCGTAGCGGACCTTTTCGCTTCAACCTCTGGACCCAATAGTCTGGAGTGTGTCCGAATGCCCTCGCGGTTATAAAAACCGAGGCATGCGTGGAGACCAGGCGTAGGGGTCATTAGTGCTTTATCAGACAAGTGCCCAACTAGTTATGTTATATTACATGGTTAGTAAGAAACATCTTCCAGGGAGAATAGTTCCGTTAGGGGTTCCTTTCCCTGGGAGGCATGCCCTAAATTGCATGTCCGGACTGCGAAAAGAGCAGAAAAACATCTGGGGGTAGGTAAATAAATAGGTAAGAAATCATCTTTTAGTTCACCGACCAAGTATTCCCTTAAGAACGCTAGCTTTCGGCTTCACCCAGTCTGAGGTACACATCCGGCTGACCCGGCAGTAACAATCGCAGAGGTGCTCCCTTTACCACCTAACCGAACAATCGGGAACGTAGGGGTAAGCACAGGAGCCAGGCAACCCAGCTTGGCCAAAACATAAGTCATATCGATGCATATAATGGTGAATAAAAGGTACATGCGGAAGTGTGACACATGTGTTGGGCATAAAGCCCGAATTAATAAGCTTCTGTTAAAGAAGCCCCCAGGTATAATGAGCGCGGGTAGCGCGTCAAGTGTGTGTGAACAAAGTTTCGAACCGAGCACAAGTTTTTACAAGCAATTTTTTTACAAAAAAGTATAATTCTTGGTCGAACCGAGCACAAGTTAGAAATTTAAAACTTTGAGCATGAAGGCAACTTAGCTGGTTAATGTGTTCGGTATTGACGACACGGTCCGAGCTTGATGCGGGACAAGGTTTCATCCCCCAAGCCGGTCCCGAGGTGGCGGAGCAAAGAGCTCGGCACTGTGAAGTGGTGATATAGCATGGTAAATGCAGGACGGCAGAGTGATGCCGAAGTTCCTGGCATGGGGTAATGAAGTGTTGACGAAGCCCCCCGTCCAGCCGAGGTGACGTCAAAGGATATAGTCCGGCTGGATCATTTTCCTGTGCACAAAAAATAGTGCAAACCAGAGATAATAGTAAAAAAATATCGTTGCATAATAAATAATTTATGCAAAGTGAGTAATAAAAGAAATATGGCCTGGCGCCGAAGTCGATGTCGATGCAGGTCGTCGGCGTAATCCAATAAAGGCGTGGCAAAGCCTGGATTCATAGGTCGGTCCGAGTTCCAGATGCGGCGTTCGTCGAACTGTGTACGGAAACTGACCGAACCATCATGCGACCGTCGATAATGCGGCCAGTATTTGATAGACCTGTGTACATATGATGGACTAACCAGAGTAATAATTCCTTGGAAAAAATTAACCCAAACAAGCAAAAAGAAATACTAGGATTAATAGCACCTGGTTTATTTGTGGTAGCAATCCGAAGGAAGGTGACTCCCAAAATTGGGACTCGATCCGCGCACCCATTGCCTAGTCGGCTAGTGACGCCGAAGTGTCCGGAGTAGGTTGATGAAGAGATGGCGAAGCCCCCGGTCCAGCCAAGATGTCGAAGTAGGTCGGTGTGATGGACACCAGCTTGAAGAAGCAATAGTGCGGCCCTGCCGATGCAGGTCGTGACGTGGTCGATGCCGGCTTGATGAAGCGACCCTGCGGCCATTCCGGTATGCCTGCTCCGTGTAATCCGTGGGGCGACGATGTTGGTGATGATTTATCCTTCGCGATGCCGGACTCTCGATCGGCTTGCCGAGATGATGATCCGAAGAAATTGAGGTCGGCTCAACAAAGCGACGACGTGTCTAACGCAGGCCCGCCGCCGTGGAGTGATGTTGTCGGGCTGGTTTGACACCGGCGCGACGGTGAAGTTCGTATTGCAAGAATACTTTCAATACTACTGGGATGTGTTTGAGAGTAAAACACAACACCCCATATGAAAACTTCCTTCAAAAAGGATATCCGAGATCCCGTTCATAAAGAAGATGAATTCGGGTCGGATTCGTTCTCGCGCAGGAAACAGATCCAAAAAGTGATGCACTAATCGGATGTTTCCCGGAGTTTGGACGGTCGGATCGAGCTGAATTTTTGGCAGGTGGTAGATATGGTAATTCCGCAGCAAATCAACGGTTGGATCTTCCAAAGCACATCCGAGCTAGATGCCGGACACCACGCCCTAAACTCGTCCGGATTCTCGTCCAGATTCAACAGGGCTCCGGTATATCGGAGATTGCCGGAGATTCCTCCATCGGAACTCGACGAAATTTTTGCATGGTTGTTGTAGACTTAATTCCGCATAATTCCACCGAAGTAATCTTTTAAGCGACACTCGAGGAGGTGGTGGCAGCGGATACAAGTTTGCTGTCCAGAAAAATAGTACGGTCGCCTGAGGGCCATGTTGACGTTGAGCCCCCGAGCTCCATTGATGACTCCTCATTGATCTTGATAGAGATTGGAGTTGGTGTTGATGAAGGCCTTCATCCGAACATGATGATCGGAGGTAGGCCGCAGTCCTCGGTCAAGCCAAGGTGACCAGTCGAGCTGGTTACGAAGAAGCCGACGTCGCAGTTGACCTGCAGTCGAGCCATTGATCCTTTCGTTGATCACACAGCGGAACTCTCAATGAAAGCACCAATGTCGGTGTCAAAACCGGTGGATCTCGGGTAGGGGGTCCCAAGTATTGCGTCTTAGGATCAATGGTAACAGGAGGCAAGGGACACGATGTTTTACCCAGGCTCAGGCCCTCTCGATGGAGGTAAAACCCTACGTCCTGCTTGATTAATATTGATGATATGGGTAGTACAAGAGTAGATCTACCACGAGATCGTAGAGGCTAAACCCTAGAAGCTAGCCTATGGTATGATTGTTGTATGTCTATCGACTAGCCTGGCCTCGGTTTATATAATGCACCAGAGGCCTAGGATTACAAGAGTCCTAGCTGAATACGCCGGTGGGGGAGGAGTCCTTGTCTTGATCACCAAGTCTCGTTGATTCTTCCTTGTATGCGGCAACTGTCCGGACTGGCCCATGAGTATACGGCCATGGGGATCCTCGGCCCAATCCACCTAATCGGGAGACGACGTGGTGAGTACCCCCTAGTCTAGGACACCGTCAGTTGCTCTCCACTCGGTAGGATTTTTAAATACTTAGGCGAGTACTAGACTACAGCTAAGACCCCGAGTGGGAGGTTTGCTCTCCACTTGGTAGGATTTTCAAATACTTAGGCAAGTACTGGACTGCAGCTAAGCCCCCGAGTGGAAGGGTTGCTCTCCACTCAGTAGGATTTTAAAATACTTAGGCGAGTACTGGACTACAGCCAAGCCCCCGAGTGGGAGAGTTGCTCTCCACTCGGTAGGATTTTCAAATACTTAGGCGAGTACTGGACTGCAGTTAAGCCCCCGAGTGGAAGGGTTGCTCTCCACTCGGTAGGATTTTTAAGCTAAG
>NW_021297904.1:54427-55525 GCF_002162155.2 Triticum dicoccoides
AGGTTTGCTCTCCACTCGGTAGGATTTTTAAATACTTAGGCGAGTACTAGACTGCAGCTGAGTCCCCCAAGTGGGAGGGTTGCTCTCCACTTGGTAGGATTTTCAAATACATAGGCGAGTACTGGACTGCAGCTAAGCCCCCGAGTGGGAGGGTTACTCTCCACTTGGTAGGATTTTCAAATACTTAGGCGAGTACTGGACTGCAGCTAAGCCCCCGAGTGGGAGGGTTGCTCTCCACTCGGTAGGATTTTCAAATACTTAGGCGAGTCCTGTACTGCAGCTAAGCCCCCGAGTGGGAGGGTTGCTCTCCACTCGGTAGGATTTTCAAATACTTAGGCGAATACCAGACTGCAGCTAAGCCCCCGAGTGGAAGAGTTGCTCTCCACTCGGTACGATTTTCAAATACTTAGGCGAGTACTGGACTGCAGCTAAGCCCCCGAGTGGGAGGGTTGCTCTCCACTCGGTAGGATTTTTAAATACTTAGGCGAGTACTGGACTGTAGCTAAGCCCCCGAGTGGGAGGGTTGCTCTCCACTCGATAGGATATTCAAATACTTAGGTGAGTACTGGACTGCAGCTAAGCCCCCGAGTGGGAGGGTCGCTCTCCACTCGGTAGGATTTTTAAATACTTAGGCGAGTACTAGACTGTAGCTAAGCCCCCGAGTGGGAGGGTTGCTCTCCACTCGGTAGGATTTTCAAATACTTAGGCGAGTACAGGAATGCAGCTAAGCCCCCGAGTGGAAGGGTTGCTCTACACTCGGTAGGATTTTTAAATACTTAGGTGAGTAATAGACTGCAGCTAAGCCCCCGAGTGGGAGGTTTGCTCTCCACTCGGTATGATTTTCAAATACTTAGGTGAGTACTTGACAGCAGCTAAGCCCCCGAGTGGAAGGGTTGCTCTCCACTCGGTAGGATTTTAAAATACTTAGGCGAGTACTGGACTGCAGCTAAGCCCCCGAGTGGGAGGGTTGCTCTCCACTTGGTTGGATTTTCAAATACTTATGCGAGTACTGGACTGCAGCTAAGCCCCCGAGTGGGAGGGTTGCTCTCCACTCGGTAGGATTTTCAAATACTTAGGCGAGTACTGGACTATAGCTAA
>NW_021297904.1:58847-59508 GCF_002162155.2 Triticum dicoccoides
TTTTCAAATACTTAGGCGAGTACTGGACTTCAGCTAAGCCCCCGATTGGGAGGGTTGCTCTCCACTCGCTAGGATTTTCAAATACTTAGGCAAGTACTGGACTGCAGCTAAGCCCCCGAGTGGGAGGGTTGCTCTCCACTCGGTAGGATTTTTAAATACTTAGGCGAGTACTAGACTGGAGCTAAGCCCCCGAGTTGGAGGGTTGCTCTCCACTCGGTAGGATTTTCAAATACTTAGGCGAGTACAAGAATGCAGCTAAGCCCCCGAGTGGAAGGGTTGCTCTCCACTCGGTAATATTTTTAAATACTTAGGCGAGTACTAGACTGCAGCTGAGTCCCCCAAGTGGGAGGGTTGCTCTCCACTCGGTAGGATTTTCAAATACTTAGGCAAGTACTGGACTACAGCTAAGCCCCCGAGTGGGAGGGTTGCTCTCCACTCGGTAGGATTTTTAAATACTTAGGCGAGTACTGGACTGCAGCTAACCCCCGAGTCGGAGGTTTGCTCTCCACTCGGTAGGATTTTCAAATACTTAGGCGAGTACTGGACTGCAGCTAATCCCCGAGTGGAAGGGTTGCTCTCCACTCGGTAGGATTTTTAAATACTTAGGCGAGTACTGGACTGCAGCTAAGCCCCCGAGTGGGAGGGTTGCTCTCCACTTGAT
>NW_021297904.1:59880-60406 GCF_002162155.2 Triticum dicoccoides
TAGTATTTTCAAATACTTAGGCGAGTACTGGACTGCAGCTAAGCCCCCGACTGGAAGAGTTGCTCTTCACTCGCTAGGATTTTCAAATACTTAGGTGAGTACTGGACTGCAGCTAAGCCCCCGAGTGGGAGGGTTGCTCTCCACTCGGTAGGATTTTCAAATACTTAGGCGAGTACAAGAATGCAGCTAAGCCCCCGAGTGGAAGGGTTTCTCTCCACTCGGTAGGATTTTTAAATACTTAGGAGAGTACTAGACTACAGCTGAGTCCCCCAAGTGGGAGGGTTGCTCACCACTCGGTAGGATTTTCAAATACTTAGGCGAGTACTGGACTACAGCTAAGCCCCCGAGTGGGAGGGTTGCTCTCCACTCGGTAGGATTTCTAAATACTTAGACGAGTACTGGACTACAGCTAACCCCCGAGTGGGAGGTTTGCTCTCCACTCGGTAGGATTTTCAAATACTTAGGCGAGTACTGGACTGCAGCTAATACCTGAGTGGAAGGGTTGCTCTCCACTCGGTAGGATTTT
>NW_021297904.1:63812-64630 GCF_002162155.2 Triticum dicoccoides
GCTCAGCCCCCGAGTGGGAGGGTTGCTCTCCACTCGGTAGGATTTTTAAATACTTAGGCGAGTACTGGACTGCAGCTAACCACCGAGTGGGAGGGTTGCTCTCCACTCGGTAGGATTTTCAAATACTTAGGTGAGTACTAGACTGTAGCTGAGTCCCCCGAGTGGGAGGGTTGCTCTCCACTCGGTAGCATTTTCAAATACTTAGGCGAGTACTGGACTGCAGCTCAGCCCCCGAGTGGGAGGGTTGCTCTCCACTCGGTAGGATTTTCAAATACTTAGGCGAGTACTGGACTATAGCTAAGCCCCCGAGTGGGAGGGTTGCTCTTCACTCGGTAGGATTTTAAAATACTTAGGCGAGTACTGGACTGCAGCTAAGCCCCCGAGTGGGAGGGTTGCTCTCCACTCGGTAGGATTTTCAAATACTTAGGCGTGTACTGGACTGCAGCTAAGCCCCCGAGTGGGAGGGTTCCTCTCCACTCGGTAGGATTTTCAAATACTTAGGCGAGTACTAGACTGCAGCTAAGCCCCCGAGTGGGAGGGTTGCTCTCCACTCGGTAGGATTTTCAAATACTTAGGCGAGTACTGGACTGCAGCTAAGCCCCCGAGTGGGAGGGTTGCTCTCCACTCGGTAGGATTTTCAAATACTTAGGCGAGTACTGGACTGCAGCTAAGCCCCCGAGTGGAAGGGTTGCTCTCCACTTGGTAGGATTTTTAAATACTTTGGCGAGCACTAGACTGCAGCTAAGCCCCGATTGGGAGGCTTGCTCTCCACTCGGTAGGATTTTCAATAACTTAGGCGAGTACTGGACTGCAGCTAA
>NW_021297904.1:66537-66806 GCF_002162155.2 Triticum dicoccoides
AAGGGTTGCTCTCCACTCAGTAGGATTTTAAAATACTTAGGCGAGTACTGGACTGCAGCTAAGCCCCCGAGTGGGTGGGTTGCTCTCCACTCGGTAGGATTTTCAAATACTTAGGCGAGTACTGGACAGCAGCTAAGCCCCCGAGTGGGAGGGTTGCTCTCCACTCGGTAGGATTTTCAAATACTTAGGTGAGTACTGGACTGCAGCTAAGCCCCCGAGTGGGAGGGTTGCTCTCCACTCGGTAGGATTTTTGAATACTTAGGCGAGTA
>NW_021297904.1:67900-68427 GCF_002162155.2 Triticum dicoccoides
GAGTGGAAGGGTTACTCTCCACTCGGCAGGATTTTAAAATAGTTAGGGGAGTACTGGACTGCAGCTAAGCCCCCGAGTGGGAGGGTTGCTCTCCACTCGGTAGGATTTTCAAATACATACGCGAGTACTGGACTACAGCTAAGCCCTGAGTGGAAGAGTTTGTCTCCACTCGGTAGGATTTTCAAATAGTTAGGCGAGTACTGGACTACAGCTAAGCCCCCGAGTGGAAGGGTTGCTCTCCACTCGGTAGGATTTTTAAATACTTAGGCGAGTACTAGACTGCAGCTAAGACCCCGAGTGGGAGGTTTGCTCTCCACTCGGTAGGATTTTCAAATACTTAGGCGAGTACTGGACTACAGCTAAGCCCCCGAGTGGAAGGGTTGCTCTCCACTCAGTAGGATTTTAAAATACTTAGGCGAGTACTGGACTACAGCTAAGCCCCCGAGTGGGAGGGTTGCTCTCCACTTGGTAGGATTTTCAAATACTTAGGCGAGTACTGGACTGCAGCTAAGGCCCCGAGTGGAAGG
>NW_021297904.1:70381-71231 GCF_002162155.2 Triticum dicoccoides
GACTGCAGCTAAGCCCCCGAGTGGAAGAGTTGCTCTCCACTCGGTACGATTTTCAAATACTTAGGCGAGTACTGGACTGCAGCTAAGCCCCCGAGTGGGAGGGTTGCTCTCCACTCGGTAGGATTTTTAAATACTTAGGCGAGTACTGGACTGTAGCTAAGCCCCCGAGTGGGAGGGTTGCTCTCCACTCGATAGGATATTCAAATACTTAGGTGAGTACTGGACTGCAGCTAAGCCCCCGAGTGGGAGGGTCGCTCTCCACTCGGTAGGATTTTTAAATACTTAGGCGAGTACTAGACTGTAGCTAAGCCCCCGAGTGGGAGGGTTGCTCTCCACTCGGTAGGATTTTCAAATACTTAGGCGAGTACAGGAATGCAGCTAAGCCCCCGAGTGGAAGGGTTGCTCTACACTCGGTAGGATTTTTAAATACTTAGGTGAGTAATAGACTGCAGCTAAGCCCCCGAGTGGGAGGTTTGCTCTCCACTCGGTATGATTTTCAAATACTTAGGTGAGTACTTGACAGCAGCTAAGCCCCCGAGTGGAAGGGTTGCTCTCCACTCGGTAGGATTTTAAAATACTTAGGTGATTACTAGACTGCAGCTAAGCCCCCGAGTGGGAGGGTTGCTCTCCACTCGGTAGGATTTTCAAATACTTAGGCGAGTACTGGACTGCAGCTAAGCCCCCGAGTGGGAGGTTTGCTCTCCACTCGGTAGGATTTTTAAATACTTAGGCGAGTACTAGACTGCAGCTGAGTCCCCCAAGTGGGAGGGTTGCTCTCCACTTGGTAGGATTTTCAAATACATAGGCGAGTACTGGACTGCAGCTAAGCCCCCGAGTGGGAGGGTTACTC
>NW_021297905.1:0-1118 GCF_002162155.2 Triticum dicoccoides
GAGATAACGCAAGCTCTGAGCATGTCTTCGAGAATTTGATTGACCCGTTCCACCTGACCACTCGACTGAGGGTGGAAAGCGGTACTGAAGGAAAGATGGGTTCCCATGGCAGTTTGGAAACTCTCCCAGAAATGAGAAGTGAAAAGACTGCCACGGTCTGAATTGATCTCTAGTGGAACACCATGAAGTGACACTATTCGAGAAATATATAGGTCAGCGAGCTGACTAGCAGTGATATTTTCTCGAACAGGAAGGAAGTGAGCCACTTTGGAAAGACGATCAACGACTACGAAGATAGCATTATTCCCTCTCTTGGTCCTGGGAAAGCCGGTGATGAAGTCCATACCAACTTTATCCCATTTCCATTCAGGAATAGCTAAAGGCTGAAGGGTGCCAGCAGGTCTTTGATGCTCTGCCTTAACGCGACGACATACGTCACATTTAGCAATGAACTCAGCGATTTCTCTCTTCATCCTAGTCCACCAGAACCTCTGGCGTAGGTCCTGATACATCTTAGTACTACCGGGATGAATCGTGAGAGGAGATTCATGCGCCTCCTTAAGGATCAATTGTCGCAGATGTTGATTCTTGGGAACCACCAAGCGATTCTCAAAGAAAACAACTCCACGATCATCCATAGAGAAACATCCACCAACTCCCTTCTTAATGTTTCTCTTAATGCGAATAACCCCCCTATCAAACTTCTGGTCAGAGATGATCTGATCCTCAAGGGTAGGTTTCGCCACCAAGGTAGAAAGGAATCCGCGAGGAGCAATGTGAAGGTTAAGCTTACAGAATTCCTCATGGAGAAGTGGTTGGCCTTGCTGCAACATGAGATTGTTGCAATAGGATTTACGACTTAGAGCATCAGCCATGACATTGGCTTTGCCTGGGGTGTAGGTAATCCCTAGATCATAATCTGTGATCAACTCCAACCAACGTCTTTGCCTAAGGTTCAGATCCGGTTGGGTGAAGATATACTTGAGACTCTGGTGATCGGTGTAAATCTCGCAACGTTTACCAAGGAGGTAATGTCGCCAGGTCTTGAGTGCATAGACTACGGCTGCAAGCTCTAGATCATGTGTAGGATAATTCTCCTCATGTGGATGCAACTGTCG
>NW_021297906.1:0-837 GCF_002162155.2 Triticum dicoccoides
TTGTCACACCCTAGCTAGTCATGCATTAGAGTGTTGCATCATGTTTACTCTTTCATCAGAAACTTGAAATGGGGATTTGTGAAACCCTCAGAATCATTTCTGAAAATGACCCAAATAAAAATTTCTCCAAAAAGGTCCAAGAAAATGCTCATGTTGCTCTCTGAAAATATTGGACAGAGATAAAAATCAAACCAATATTTTTAAGAGCTCATAAGTATTTATTTTGGGCATTTGGAATTAATGCATAAATATTTGCATTGGAAATATATTAGTTATATATATTAATATATGTCCAAAAATTATGCCACCTGTTGGGGAGCTCTGGAATAATATATCTAGCTCCTGCAAAAATTGGCATAAGGTTATAAAATGATTTAATATTTTATTTAAATCAAAACAAATGTCAGAAATTAGAAAAACAAAAAATAAATAAAAGGAGGAGCTTACCTGGGCTCCTCCCTGTCCGGCCCAGCCAGCTGGCCGGCCCAGCTAGCAGGCGGCCCAGCCCGCCTCCCTCCTCTGCAGTCTTCGTCCTCGACAGAGGGAGGGGAGTGTGCCCAGCGCGCGCGCGCGCCACCGCGCCACGCCACCAGCTCGCCTGCCTGCCTGCCCCTCCCCTCCTCGTCTGGATGGCCTGGAACGACGCCACGCCCTCCCCCCTGCTCTCTCTCACTCTCCCTCGGTTCTTCCCCTCCTCTCCCTCGCTCTCCCTCTCTCGTGTCCGAACGCCACCATCGCCGCCGTTCGCCATAGCAGCCGCCACCGGCCACCCCTCGCCCCTCCGCTGAGCTCAGGAGCTCCGCCGCGACCCCCTCTTCCTCCCCACCAAGCCAAGCC
>NW_021297906.1:6662-7620 GCF_002162155.2 Triticum dicoccoides
AACTCGATGAGTCCTTGAAAAAGGGTTTCATCCGCCCTAGTTCATCTCCGTGGGCTTGCCCCGTCCTATTCGTCAAGAAGAAGGATGGTACGGACCGGATGGTTGTAGATTACCGACCTGTCAATTTGGTCACAATCAAGAACAAATATCCGCTCCCCAGGATCAACGACCTTTATGATCAGCTCGCTGGATCCTCAGTCTTCTCCAAGATGGATTTGAGGTTGGGCTACCATCAAATCAAAATCAGAAACGGGGACATTCCTAAAACGGCCTTTGTTACTCGTTATGGCCAATACGAGTACACCGTCATGTCCTTCGGTTTAACCAACGCTCCAGCCACCTTTTCTCGGTTAATGAACTCAATCTTCATGGAGTATTTGGATAAATTCGTCGTTGTTTACCTCGATGATATACTCATCTACTCCAAGAACGAGGAAGAACATGCCGAACATCTAAGGGTAGTGTTGAAGAAACTTCGAGAGCATCGCCTCTATGCCAAATTTTCTAAATGTGAATTCTGGTTGTCAGAAGTGACCTATCTGGGTCATGTAATATCTGGTAAAGGTATTGCTGTTAACCCTGAGCGAGTGCAAGCCGTCCTTAATTGGACTCCACCTGAATCGGTCAAGCAAGTTCGGAGTTTTCTGGGCTTAGCGAGCTATTGTCGTCGCTTTGTCGAGAACTTCTCCAAAGTTGCCAAACCTCTAACCGAACTCCTCAAGAAAGATAAGAAGTTCGAATGGACTCCACAATGTGAGCACAGCTTTCAGGAACTGAAAAGACGCCTGACCTCTGCTCCCGTACTGGTACCGCCAGACTTCTCCAAGGACTTTGTTATCTACTGCGACGCCTCGCGACAAGGACTAGGTTGCATTCTCATGCAAGATCGACACGTAATTGCTTATGCTTCACGGCAATTGCACCCACATGAGGAGAATTATCCTACTCATGACCTAGA
>NW_021297907.1:0-1312 GCF_002162155.2 Triticum dicoccoides
GGCTTAGACTCACCAGTGAACTTGCTGACTCCTGTTGCCAACCTGAAATTGGGAGGGATAACTGCGGCTCTGATAGCTCTGCTGAAACATTCAGGACCAGAAACATGCACTCGACTGCTTGTGGGTGCATCTCTGTCGAGTCCGCCTCGATGGGCTCTGTTCCGGTCGACCAAACCTTGCACGATAATGGATCGCGCGTCGAAGCCTGGTTCTCTGGGGTCGACTGGAACCCTTCGCCCTGTACTGTACTGACGCCTGTCATCTTGCTGCCGAGGAGCGTAAGACCCACCCCTCGGAGGGGAATTGGGCACTCGACGCCTATCATCTTGGTCGAGTCGGTCGCCATATTGATCTCGCCGATTCTCGCGCCCTTCACGCCGCGGAGGCGATCTGGGGCTGTGAGCCGACTGAACCGTATTCGCAGTGACGGATCGACTGTGAATTCTGTTGCGCGACTGAGACACGACTAAATTCTGATCTCCTGCTGCCCGGAGCAGATCCCTGATCTGCAGCAAACCTCTACCAGCTTCCGACTGCGAAGGCTGGATGGACTCTGCTATACGGGTCGCAGCTGCTAAATTCTGGATTGGGGTTCGATATACCTGAGTCGGCGGGAAGAGTTGACGTCGACTGGTGTCGGGAACTCGTTGTCGCGCGCGCTCGTCGAGTGCTCGCTGAAGATTCTCCAGTCGAGTGCGTTCGGCCAAATTGGCCAGACGTGCCTCCTCCAAGGCACGAGCCTCGGGGGTTTCTCCTGCGATGGGAGTACGCAGAGCATCCACGTTCCTGCGGCGAAGTTCCTCTCTTTGCAGAGAGTTGAGTGGCTCGGGCTGGTACTCTTCGTGGCCTCGTGCGGGGTCGCCTCCGTCACCTGCTCCACCATCACAGGCGAAGCCAGGGGGACTGCGGGGCCCGTCGACCATCAAGATTTCCGCCGCTGGATCACTGCTACCGCACTCGGATGCAGTCTCTACGGAGCCAGTCGACAGATCGAACAAGCCGTAGAGAGATTCGTCGGGCTCGATTGCCGCAACTTGGGTGGTGGCCGATTGGCGAGCCACCGCGTGCCTCACCCATCGCTGAAGCCTCGACCGGCCCGAGCGCTTGCGCTGGCGGGAGACCGGGAGGGTGGACGATGGAGGAGTCGTCCGATACGGGGTCGACGGTTGCCGCAGCAGAACGCCGCGGACACATGCGCGAAAATGCGTCGCACCGCGGACGGGGAGCGCATCAACGTCGAGTGGAGCCTCCTGGAGCCAGGCGGAGTCGTCGGCGATGAAGGTGAGAGTGCCGAGACAGATCTCTCGACCTT
>NW_021297908.1:0-1499 GCF_002162155.2 Triticum dicoccoides
TCTCACCAAACATACCTTCGGTCTCCTCCTTTGCCTTTGTCAGCTTCTCCTGAACCAGCTTCAAGCTCAGCTCGACTTGAGTATGTTTTTGTTCCAGCTCTGAGTAGCGAGCCACAAGATCACAGGAGTTCTGTGAAGAACCAATCGACTAAATGTCAAATATAATTCACTTCCGAGTGAAAAAGGGATAAACACACGTTTCTAAGACTACAGCCAAATACAAGCATTCGACCGTAGTCTCGGGGACTACACCCAGTGGGTGCACTCAGCGTGCCCCCACTAATCCTGTTGAAGACAAAGTCGACCAGTCGACCTCAAAAAAAAAGTGTGCGAGATGCATTCTCTAAGACTGTGATCAACTGCAAGCAGTCGACCACAGTCTCGGGGACTACACCCAGTGGGTGCACTCAGCGTGCCCCCACCGGTTTGTGAAATCCAGTCGACCAGTCGACTGACAGAAAGATTGACATCATAAAGCCTAAGGCCGACTGCCAGCAGTCGACCTTAGCCTTGGGGACTACACCCAGCGGGTGCACTCAGCGTGCCCCCGCTAACACGGAGTTTATTCGACACACCCAGTGGGTGATTACTATAAATTCCGGAAAAGAAAAGTTTTTGGTAGCATATCCAACAGAACAAACAGCGGTCGACTGACCTGGATATTGATTTGGAGGGCAGAGCTGGCGTCATAAGCTGCCTGGCTCGCGTCCCGGACAGTCTTCAGCTGCTCCATCATGAGTCCCGCCTGGCGTATTGCCTCCTTCGCTGCGCCAGCTTGGTCCTCTGGGACGTGGTGCGTCGTGAAGAGGGAGGGCTGCTGAGCACTCGTCAGTGGATTTGCGAAGGACACCGTGTGTCGAGTGATGTTCTCTTCTTCCACAGTCAGAATCTCAGGCGCCGTCACATCCTGAGGCACTTTACTGGCGGACGCTTTCCGACTCCTCCTGCGTGCCAGTGTTTCTTCATCCTCGTCGTCATCAGGGAGATTGATAACAGTATGGCGTGGAGCTGCGGAGAAGAATCAGGATCAGAGATCGCGAGTCAGTCGACTAAGAACGATGTTAAGAATACAGTACCTGGGTTCGAAGTTGCTGCATCCTCCATCTCGTGGTCATCAGCCCGGGCCGAGGTCTCAGAAGTAGCAGCACTACAACTCCAAAGGATCGGTCGACTAACTTCAGCGTCGACCAGAGATAAAGTTCGCACAGAATAAGAAAATATGAGCAGCACAATTACCCTGATATGGTGGGGATGGACACCTTCATTTTCGGCAGGAGCTTGGTCGGCTTTGGCGGAGCTCCCCTAGGCTGCTTCGGCGCCTTTTCAGTCGGCGCTGGAGAAGTGGTCCTAGGGCGCTTGGTCGACTGCGTCGCAACCCCCTTGCCACGTTCAGTCGAAGGGTCGTGGACGAGCTTCGACCGCCTTTCCGAGCGCGGTGGCACGACCTCCTCCTCTTCCTCCTCGTCTTCGGCGTCATCATCATCGCCGTCGTCATCATC
>NW_021297909.1:0-2292 GCF_002162155.2 Triticum dicoccoides
AAATAGAATATCACTTTTGAGTTCCTGCTTTGTAAGAAACTGCCACAGGTCTGCCTCCATGTCGGCGGGGTGATGCTCCAACACATATCCATTAACGATGTGTGGGTCAATGAACCCAACATCATGGATGTTCCTTACTCTGCATTCCTTAATCTTCATTCTGCATGTATAATAGCGGACACAACAATATAGTTAGGACATATATATAGTGCAGGCAATATGAACGAGATGGGGTAGAAATAAATCACTTACAGAACGTAGCAACTGATGATAGATTTGTCGAGCTCACGCAGATTGAAAAGCTGGAACAATTCACTCAGATGAATTTGTACATAGTAATGTTTGAAGTGATGCTCATATCTAACTTCCGCATAAATATATTCTTTGGCGTTTTTATTTTTTATGTAACCCTTGTACCATTTCAGCAGACCTTTCATTTGTGGAGGTAGATCCTCTTCCTGCACAGGCTCGACGAGAGGCCCATTCTTCACATATGTAATTACTACCTCCTTCACTGGCGCCTCATCAAGGCCTAATAGTTCACGAAGAGTAATACCTAAGTTGGCCGCTTGTTCTCTGGCACTTGTTACAGTCAATCCATGTGCTGCCGCAGCTGCTATGATATCGGGGTCATCCGGACCGGCGGCTTTCACTATAAGCGGGGCAATCGATTGTTTACTTTGTTCCCCAAGCTGGGCAACTCGTTTCCCGCTTTTTTTACTTTCTAATTCCGTTTTCTCGGCCTCCTCCAAGGATTTGTTCTCCTGGTTCTCCGCCCGCTCTTTCTTCTCCTTCAACATGAGTGCCTGCCTACGAAGTTCACGTGCATAGTCGTCAGGCAGATTCTTCGCGGCTTGGGACGGTGTGCTCAAAAATGACTTAGCCCACTTCTTTTGCTCATCAGAAAATACTGGCTTGGGCTCGGGCTCTCTTTTCTTCTTGCAGTCCGCCTTCCATTTCTCATGATCAGCAGCCGCGGCCGCGGCAGTTTCCTCGGCACTACGTTCCCAAGGCCTTGTGGGGAGAGGCTTCAGTGATGGCTCCGGTACCTTTGTGGTCTTAGGTCCATAAGGGTCCGGGTTAATAATCCAGGACTGCTTCTGCTTCTTTGCCGGAGGTGGATTGGGGGGCGGCGTCTGATCACCCGCCGGACGAGGATTGGGGGGGCGGCGTCTGATCACCCGCCGGACGTTGTGGACTGGGGGGCGTCGGCTGACGTGACGGAGGTGTAGGTGAACCGCCACCACCGTAGGGGGGTGGACTTGTTGTCCTTGGCGCCTCACCTGGAAACTTGATAAACTTCTTTTGCCATAGAATGAAATGGCGCTTGACATCTCCAAGTCTTTCCTCAAACCCTTGGACTATGTCCTCCACCGTGACACGAGCATAGCCATCTTGAATGGGGTTGTTGTGGTGGAGTGCTCTAGGTAAACATGGTAAAGCACTGCCGATGGCTACCTTCATGGACATGTTCCCGATAGGATAATACAGATGACATTCTTTCATCTCCTTTATATCGTCCACGGGGTAGCGAGGAGGCTCCGGTGCAGTAATTTCGACCACCAGAGGCTCCGGTGCAGTAATTTCGATCGTCGGTGCATCTGCACCAGCCGGTGGGGCCTCCGTGGAAGCCACACTGCTTCTCCGCTGCTGGCTTCTGAGATCCGCTGGATGATCTTCATGCTGCGCCCGAGCTGCATCTCTTTCGGCTACTAGTACACTCACGGTTTTCTTCATCACATCCATTTCCGATGCCAACCGCGCCACAACATTTGCTTCCCGATCCATCTTTCTCTTCCGGCTTCTGTAACCGTACGGGTCATCATTCTGGGGGAACCCTATTTTCCACGGAATGTGCCCCATGCCTCGTACACGTCCTCCGTGTTCAGGATTCCCGAGGGCTTTTGTTAGCGCGTCGTTCTCTCTGTTGAACTTGATCTTCCCCTCTTGAGCATCCCTCATTGCGTCAATAAGGGCTTGGGTGGGTTTAATTATTTTGCCCCGGTAAACACACTCCCCTGTCTCCGGGTTCAGCGTTCCCCCATGCCCGTACCACCAGCTTTTGGCCCTTGGGTCCCATCCCTCCGTACCTGGACGGATTCCTCGCGCCCTCAGCTTGTTCTCCATCTTCTCCCACCTAGGCTCCCAAAGGCGATACCCTCCTGGCCCCATAATATGATTGTACTCCTTCTTAGCCGCATTTTCCTTATTTTTTTTCGATATTTGAATGAACTGCTCCGATTTCTTTTGCTTCACAAATTCTGGCCAATCATGTTTCAGTTTCTCATATTG
>NW_021297910.1:0-1990 GCF_002162155.2 Triticum dicoccoides
TGTCTGAATTCGTTCAAATTTTGCATGAAGTACTAGGATGACCATGCCCAGCTACCTGCAAAATTTGTGTATATTTTATTAAAGTCCACAAGTACATCATATGCAACATAGGGTTTCGGTTAAGTTGGAAGAGTTCGTCCCATAGCACTTTTTTTTACATATTCATCTAATGGACCCAATTTTTTTCCACAGAATACTATCACCATGGAAAGCATCATGCCATGTTTCATCTATTTTCTATATTTAATGCAATTTCTACATTTTTCTGCGTGAAAAATCCCTAAAATACTAACCTGACGTGACAGAACGTGTGTTTTGTGTACGAATTCATCCAAATTTTGTGTCGAGTACCAGGATGACCATGCCCAGCAACCTAAAAAATTTGGGTATATTTTATGGAAGTCCAAAAGTACACCATGTACAATGTAGGGGTTTCGGTTAAGTCAAAAGAGTCCATCCCATTGCACTTCTTCTTTTACATATTCATCAAATGGACCCAAATTTTTTTCACGTCATTCTATCTTCATGGAAAGCATCCAAACCAAGTTTCATCTATTTTTGACATTTCACACATTTTTTAGGCTTTTCCGGTGAATAGTCCCTACAATACTGATCGGACGTGACCCAATGTGTGTTTGGTATCCGAATTCGTTCAAAATTTGCATGGAGTGATACGATGACAATGCCCAGTTGCCTGCAAAATTTGAGTATACTTAATGGAAGTCCACAAGTACGTCATCTACAACATAGAGGTTTCGGTTAAGTCGGTAGAGTCCGTCCCATAGCACTTTTTTACACATTCAACAACGTAGAGAGTAATAAAGAAATTGAATAAAGCGGGTGTGTCCTACAAACCCGGTAACATGAAAGAAGAAGAAGAAGAGAATGTGTTGATAGATTTCCTAAAAAAGATTTCCCTTAGGATGACGTGCGATGATAGATTTCCTAAAAAATATTTTCGTTACGATGACATGCACACACCTGATGGCACAAAGGGTGGCGAGAACTATGGTTTGAAAAGAATTCCATAACTGTTGATACCAGGTTGGTTTTCCAGTCTGGAACCTTTTAGAAGGTTACTCGTTCTTTTTTTCAATCGCAATGTTACAAAATTTTCAGCATATTTATTTATTTTCATATTTTTCAAAAAAGTTCGAAAATATCAAAAAATAGTCTCATTTTAGATAAAAAATCAGATTTTAAAAAGTGTTTGTGTTTTCAAACATTATTCAGAATTTTTTAAAAAATTCGGTTTTCAAAATTTATTCAGAGTTTAAAATATGTTCTACTTTTTGGAAAACTTGTATGCATGTTAAAAATCAATTTGGAATTTCTTTTGCGTTCAAAAAAGTCACGTTCAAAATTCTAAAAAACTGTTCAGCTATGTCGCTGTTAATAGTCTTAATTCACGGCGCCGCTCCTTTGTCATTCTAGTTGGTTCAGTCTAGTGGTTGGCTCATTTCCCTTAGAGGATTTTCCAGTGTTCAGAAAGACGACTTGCTGTTGGGCCGGCCCAGGCTACTGTTAACCGCTGTTTATTTACACAGGCTGTCTCAAAAAAAATTGTAGCCAGCGTATTTTGAAAAAGACCATCGTACCCTTTATTATGAAGGGGTATGGAGAGATCTCCTCCGTTGATGTGTTTAGGGGGTTGTACCGAAGCAGAAGTGGTAGTTTATTTATTCTTGCAAGCTATGTTGGAAAAACTTGGGTTTGCCCAACAATGGATCCAACTTGTCATGGGTTGCGTCACATCCGTAGAGTACAAGGTGAGGTTCAATTCAAATGAAACACTCCCATTCAAACCCTCAAGAGGTCTACGACAGGGGGATCCTCTATCTCCATACTTATTCCTTCTCTGTGCGGAAGGCCTGTCAGCATTAATTGAACACGAAGAAACTCAAGGGAGGTTACTAGGTGTCCAGGTGTGTAGGGAGTCACCAAAAATCTCTCACCTTTTGTTTGCGGACGATTCTTTGATTTTGATGCG
>NW_021297911.1:0-1076 GCF_002162155.2 Triticum dicoccoides
CCCACGCCGTGCCACCGTGTCCAGGAGCTTCGCCGCCGTCCACTTCATCGAGCTGGCCGAGCCCCGTGTGCTCGAGCGGCCCGAGACCACCGCACCGACCTCGCCCGAGCTCGCCGTCGCCGGAGATCCCCTTCAACGCCGTCGCCGCCTCAGCTCGTCCCCGACCCCGCCGGTGGCCTCTACGGGAGCGCTGTGAGCCTAGCTACTCCTCCGACCCTCCCTCTCTCATTCCCGAGCCGTGTAGCCACCGCACGAGGATCACACGCCCGCACCGCCGCGGATCTCATCGCCGACGTGCTTCCGGCCACCCTCCGGCCACAAGCTGGTGTCCATCTTACTCACCGAGTCCCGCAGCACCTAGCTAGCCACTCCCCGAGCCTCACCGACCCCTCTAGCGCCAAGTTCATCTTCGGCCGAACCCCGGTGGCCGCCAAGGTCGCCGCCGGCGCCAACTCCGGCCACCCCGACCCCAACGGACTCCACCAAGAGCTGCGGCTTGTCCTCAGCTCCACTCCGGTGGTCTCCGCGACCCATTTGGTGGCCGAAACGGCCAAAACCACTCCCGCCGCCGCGTCGGGCTCGCCGGCGGCTAAACGCTGGCGCCGCTGGCATTGACTTTGACCACGGGTGGGCCCTAGTTGACTCCCCTGAGTCAATGACAGGTGGGGCCCAGCCCTGTTAATTAAACAGGTTTAGTTTTAATTAAACTTTAATTAAAATAATCACCCTGACATGCGGGACCCACTGTCAGGTTTGACCCTGACGTGTTCCGTTGACCTGCTGACGTCACACTGACGTCAGGCTGACGCAATAATGATTTTCTGGAATTATTCTAATATAGGAAATTCCAGAATATAATTTAAACTTCAAAAATTCATAACTTTTATTCTGTAACTCCAAATCAGACAAATTATATATGAAAAATGATCAGAAAAATCCAATCTATTCATCTGTACTATTTTCATGCATGATTAAACAAGTTAACCTGATGTTTAATGCAGAACAAGGAAAAGCACTTTAAAAGGCCATGTTTGAGTTTGAAATTTGAATCTTTGATTCAAATTGGTTCAAACCCT
>NW_021297912.1:0-1691 GCF_002162155.2 Triticum dicoccoides
GCATGTGCTCATTTGAAAGTACTATTAAGCGTTTTGATCTATCCTTATAGATCTTGATGCTCAATGTTCAAGTAGCTTAATCCAGGTTTTCCATTGAAAACACTTTCCAAATAACCCTATATGCTTTCCAGAAATTCTACGTCATTTCTGATCATTAATATGTCAACAACATATACTCATCAGAAATTCTATAGTGCTCCCACTCACTTCTTTGGAAATACAAGTTTCTCATAAACTTTGTATACACCCAAAATCTTTGATCATCATCAAAGCATACATTCCAACTCCGAGATGCTCACTCCAGTCCTCAGAAGGATTGCTGGAGCTTTGCATACTTATTAGCATATTTCAGGATAGACAAAACCTTCCGGTTGTATCACATACAACCTTTCCTCAAGAATCGTCGAGGAAACAATGTTTTAACATCCTATCTGCAAGATTTCATAAATAATGCAGTAATTGCTAATATAATTCCAACAGACTCTTAGCATCGCTACGAGTGAGAAAGTCTCATCGTAGTCAACTCCTTGAACTTGTCAAAAAAAAACATCTTAACGACAAGTCGAGCTTTCTCAATGGTGACACTTACCATCATTGTCTGTCTTCCTTTCAAAATCCATATGTACCTAACAGCCTTACGACCATCAAGTCGTTCTTCCAAAGTCTACACTTTGTTTTCATACATGGATCCTCTCTCGGGTTTTATGGCCTTGAGCCATTTATCGGAATCCGGGCCCACCATCGCTTCTCCATAGCTCGTAGGTTCATTGTTGTCTAGCAACATGACTTCCAAGACAGGATTACGTACCACTCTGAAGTAGTACGCATCCTTGTCATCCCACGAGGTTTGGTAGTGACTCGATCCGAAGTTTCATGATCACTATCATAAGCTTCCACTTCAGTTGGTGTACGTGCCACAGGAACAACTTCCTGTGCCCTGCTACACACTTGTTGAAGTGACGGTTCAATAACCTCATCAAGTCTCCACCATCCTCCCACTCAATTCTTTCGAGAGAAACTTTTCTTCGAGAAAGGACCCGATTCTAGAAACAATCCATATTGCTTTCGGATCTGAATTAGGAGGTATACCCAACTGTTTTGGGTGTCTTATGAAGATGCATTTCATCCGCTTTGGGTTCGAGCTTATCAACCTGAAACTTTTTCATATAAGCGTCGCAGCCCCAAACTTTTAAGAAACGACAATTTAGGTTTCTCTAAACCATAATTCATACAGTGTCATCTCATCAGAATTACGTGGTGCCCTATTTAAAGTGAATGTGGTTGTCTCTAATGCCTAACCCATGAACGATAGTGGTAATTCGATAAGAGACATCATGGTATGCACCATATCCAATAGGGTGCAACTATGACGTTTGGACACACCATCACACTATGGTGTTCCAGGCTGTATCAGTTGTGAAACAATTTCCACAATGTCTTAATTCTGTGCCAAACTCGTGATTCAGATATTCATCTCTATGATCATATCATAGATCTTTTATCCTCTTGTCACGACGATCTTTCAACTTCACACTGAAATTACTTGAACCTTTCAATAATTCAGACTCGTGATTCATCAAGTAAATATACTCAACATCTACTCGAATCATCTGTGAAGTAAGAACATAACGATATTCACTGCATGCCTCAGCACTCATTGGACTGCACACATCAAAATGTGTTACTTCCAA
>NW_021297913.1:0-946 GCF_002162155.2 Triticum dicoccoides
CCCACGCCGTGCCACCGTGTCCAGGAGCTTCGCCGCCGTCCACTTCATCGAGCTGGCCGAGCCCCGTGTGCTCGAGCGGCCCGAGACCACCGCACCGACCTCGCCCGAGCTCGCCGTCGCCGGAGATCCCCTTCAACGCCGTCGCCGCCTCAGCTCGTCCCCGACCCCGCCGGTGGCCTCTACGGGAGCGCTGTGAGCCTAGCTACTCCTCCGACCCTCCCTCTCTCATTCCCGAGCCGTGTAGCCACCGCACGAGGATCACACGCCCGCACCGCCGCGGATCTCATCGCCGACGTGCTTCCGGCCACCCTCCGGCCACAAGCTGGTGTCCATCTTACTCACCGAGTCCCGCAGCACCTAGCTAGCCACTCCCCGAGCCTCATCGACCCCTCTAGCGCCAAGTTCATCTTCGGCCGAACCCCGCTGGCCGCCAAGGTCGTCGCCGGCGCCAACTCCGGCCACCCCGACCCCAACGGACTCCACCAAGAGCTGCGGCTTGTCCTCAGCTCCACTCCGGTGGTCTCCGCGACCCATTTGGTGGCCGAAACGGCCAAAACCACTCCCGCCGCCGCGTCGGGCTCGCCGGCGGCTAAACGCCGGCGCTGCTGGCATTGACTTTGACCACGGGTGGGCCCTGGTTGACTCCCCTGAGTCAATGACAGGTGGGGCCCAGCCCTGTTAATTAAACAGGTTTAGTTTTAATTAAACTTTAATTAAAATAATCACCCTGACATGCGGGACCCACTGTCAGGTTTGACCCTGACGTGTTCCGTTGACCTGCTGACGTCACACTGACGTCAGGCTGACGCAATAATGATTTTCTGGAATTATTCTAATATAGGAAATTCCAGAATATAATTTAAACTTCAAAAATTCATAACTTTTATTCTGTAACTCCAAATCAGACAAATTATATATGAAAAATGATCAGAAAAATCCAATCTAT
>NW_021297914.1:0-904 GCF_002162155.2 Triticum dicoccoides
ATGTATTTCGAAATTACATGGTCCTGGCCCAATAATAAGGTGACGCAGCACCTAAAATAGCCTCGGGACGAAATTTATGAAGTGGCGTCTTGTATATTTCGTCCAAGGCTTCATGCACCCATTATGGTGGCTTCAAAGTCCTGAAATCATCACTTGTAACTCCGTTCTTGTTTCCCTTGCGCATGCCATCATCTCCATGCTTGTTCTTGCTCCAATGTTCATCCTTCTCCAAGCTAGGCCCTTCATTTGTAAGCAAAACAAATGTATCCAATTTAGGCAGCATCATATTCTCATGAACATTAGAATCATTACCAAGAAACGAAAGTACCTGGTAATTTAGTTGGCGTGCACGAGCTCTAGTAATTGGTCCAGTATGTATAGCAGCAGGGGCTGTGGGTGTAACAATTGTATTGATGTCCTCATCAGCAGGAGGCAAAGAGGAAGGCACGTCCTCGAATGAAAATAATGCCTCTTTGCACTCAAAAGCATAGCAAACAGATTTGCTGAAATCTAGCTCATCAATATCAGATTTGGTGGCAAATAAACATGCACTTTTCAATTTAATTTCAGAAGCAACACTAGATGGTTTATTATTAGGCTTCATTTGTTGCTCAAATTCTTTTGCCACAATCTGATTTTCACTCTTATTCTTCTCCTGTTTTGCTTTATTAGCTCTATTAATATCATCTTTCAAAATGGAATCAGGAGTCATAGGAAGCAAAGTAATATTTTTATCCTTATGAACAAGAGTATAGTGATTGTTTCTACCATGGTGTACAGAGTTTTTATCAAATTGCCATGGTCTACCAAGTAATAAGGAACATGCTTGCATAGGTACCACATCACAATCAACATAATCAGCATATGTAGAGATACTAAAATGCACACGAACAGTACGTGTTAC
>NW_021297915.1:0-1238 GCF_002162155.2 Triticum dicoccoides
CGTGCAGGTGTGCTATGGGCGATGGGCCCAGACCCCTGTGCGCTTAGGTTTAGACCGGCGTGCTGGCCTCTCTGTTGTGCCTAGGTGGGGCTGCGACGTGTTGATCTTCCGCGGCCGGGCATGACCCAGGAAAGTGTGTCCGGCCAAATGGGATCGAGCGTGTTGGGTTATGTGGTGCACCCCTGCAGGGAAGTTAATCTATTCGAATAGCCGTGATCTTCGGTAACAGGACGACTTGGAGTTGTACCTTGACCTTATGACAACTAGAACCGGATACTTAATAAAACACACCCTTCCAAGTTCCACAGACAACCCGGTGATCGCTTTTCTACAGGGCGACGAGAGGAGGATCGCCGGGTAGGATTATGCTATGCGATGCTACTGGAGATGCTACTTGGAGATGCTATTTGGAGGACTTCAGTCTACTCTCTTCTACATGCTGCAAGACGGAGGCTGCCAGAAGCGTAGTCTTCGATAAGACTAGCTATCCCCCCTTATTCTGGCATTCTGCAGTTCAGTCCACTGATATGGCCCTTTACACATATACCCATGCATATGTAGTGTAGTTCCTTGCTTGCGAGTACTTTGGATGAGTACTCACGGTTCCTTTCTCCCACCTTTTTCCCCTTTCCTTTCTTTCTGGTTGTCGCAACCAGATGCTGGAGTCCAGGAGCCAGACGCCACCGTCGACGACGACCCCTACTACACCGGAGGTGCCCCTACTACGTGCAGCCCGCTGACGACGACCAGGAGTAGTTAGGAGGATCCCAGGCAGGAGGCCTGCGTCTCTTTCGATCTATATCCCAGTTTGTGCTAGCCTTCTTAAGGCAAACTTGTTTAACTTATGTCTGTACTCAGATATTGTTGCTTCCGCTGACTCGTCTATGATCGAGCACTTGTATTCGAGCCCTCGAGGCCCCTGGCTTGTATTATGATGCTTGTATGACTTATTTTATTTGTAGAGTTGTGTTGTGATATCTTCCCGTGAGTCCCTGACCTTGATCGTACACATTTGCGTGCATGATTAGTGTACGATTAAATCGGGGGCGTCACAAGAAAAAGAAGAAGAAGAAGAAGAAGAAGAAGAAGAAGAAGAAGAAGAAGAAGAAGAAGAAGAAGAAGAAGAATAAGAATAAGAATAAGAAGAATAAGAAGAAGAAGAAGAAGAAGAAGAAGAAGAAGAAGAATAAGAATAAGAATAAGAAGAATAAGAATAAGAATAAGAATAAGAAAAAGAA
>NW_021297916.1:0-1149 GCF_002162155.2 Triticum dicoccoides
TATGGTGTTCCAGGCGGTATTAATTGCGAAACAATTTCCACAATGTCTTAATTGTGTGCCAAAACTCATAACTCAGATATTCATCTCTATGATCATATCATAGACATTTTATCCTCTTGTCACAATGATCTGCTACTTCACTCTGAAATTACTTGAACCATTCAATAATTCAGACTTGTGTTTCATCAAGTAAATATACTCAACATTTACTCGAATCATCTGTGAAGTAAGAACATAATGATATTCACTGCATGCCTCAGCACTCATTCGACTGCACACATCAAAATGTGTTACTTCCAACAAGTTGCTATCTTGTTCCATCTTACTGAAAATGAGGCTTTTCAGTCATCTTGCCCATGTGGTATGATTTGCATATCTCAAGTGATTCAAAATAAAGTGAGTCCGAACGATCCATTTGCATGGAGTTTCTTCATGCATATACACCAATAGACATGGTTCGCATGTCTCAAACTTTTCAAAAACGAGTGAGTCCAAAGATCCATCAACATGGAGCTTCTTCATGCGTTTTATACCATTATGACTTACATGGTAGTGCCACAAGTAAGTGGTACTATCATTACTATCTTATATCTTTTGGCATGAAAATGTGTATCACTACGACCGAGATTCAATAAACCATTCCTTTAGGTGCAAGACCATTGAAGGTATTATTCAAAAATAGAGTAACCATTATTCTCCTTAAATGAATAAATGTATTGCGATAGACATAATCCAATCATGTCTATGCTCAACGCAAACACCAATCTCGGTGGTAGAGGGAGCGTGCGATGCTTGATCATATCAACCTTGGAAACACTTCCAACATATATCGTCAGCTCACCTTTAGCTAGTCTCCGTTTATTCCGTAGCTTTTATTTCGAGTTACTAACACTTAGCAACCGAACCGGTATCCAATACCCTGGTGCTACTAGGAGTACTAGTAAAGTACACATTAACATAATGTATATCCAATATACTTCTATCGACCTTGCCAGCCTTCTCATCTACCAAGTATCTAGGGTAATGCTGCTCCAGTGGTTGTTCCCCTTATTACAGAAGCACTTAGTCTCGGGTTTGGGTTCAACCTTGGGTTTCTTCACTAGAGCAGCAGCTGAATTGCCGTTTCATGAAGTATCCCTTTGTTCCCTT
>NW_021297917.1:0-2753 GCF_002162155.2 Triticum dicoccoides
AGATGTATCACCTACCTCTGTTCTCTTCCTCATACATGCTCTAGAGCTTTGCTAGGCACATCTTCAAAGACCGTGGCCACTCTTGATCAACCCACTCCAAGTAAGAACACTTTTGTTCATCCTATAATATTTAAAACTAGATCAGTAACAATTGTAGGGGAAATGGTTTATAGTAAAATAGAAAATCACTAATACTTATTTTGAAAAACCGAAGAAACAGATTAACTATGACATACTTCTTAAAAAGATCAATGTGTAAATGAATTAATTGCTACTGAGACAACAACCAAATTCTAAAACATCAGAAGCTATAATGAACTACAATAATGCTACAAGTTCTTACTCATGTACTATAAATAATAAATTGAACATTTTATGAGGATGCTAAATATAACTGCAACAACATAGAGATAGTGTTTCAATGACAATAAATTGATACTAACAGGTGTGTACATGCACAACTTCAGTAACATAGAACTAATAACACTAAGGCCGTCCACTATGTATGCCAAAACCCGTGTGAAGTCAACTATTGCTACATTTTGCACCGATGCCCTGCACGGGCGAGTCGATGCAGCGGAAAAAAAGCAGGGACCCGGACTCCGGAGCACCGAGTTGCCCTGATGCCCAGTTCTTTCGTGCCGTAAAGATTTAGTATTTTACTGCTAGGCTACTCGGATGTGTGGACCAAAGTTGGCTGCACGAACTGCTGAAGCGGTGCCAAATACTTTTCTAATGGCTTCGCTGATGAGATGGCAACATTTTTAGATACTAGGTACAAATTGTGGCACCGTCTTAGGATGTGTTTGGTTGAAGGTGTGGTATGAATGGGTTGGGACTGTAACAATGTCTAAATCACATCTAACAAATGATTTGTAACAACAAAAGAGGGGCTAACCTTCTGTGCACATGCCAGAAACTTTCTCCCACTGTCCACAGATTCAAACAGAACTAGCTTCACGCATGGAGATTGATGGTGACAACGAGCAGACATATCTGCAGCCACCCCACTCGATTCGTTGCAGCTGATGGTCCTAGGGAGCTACAAGATGAAGAAATGACCCAATCGACCGCCGTGTTAAAATCCTTCATTCCAAGTCATAGCCCGAGAGAGAGAAGAGAGGCATACCCGGGTGGTGAAGGAGTGATAAGTCTCCAACGTATCTATAATTTTTGATTGTTCCATGCTATTATATTACCCGTTTTGGATATTTATGGGCTTTACTTTACACTTTTATATCATTTTTGGGACTAACCTACTAACTAGAGGCCCAGCCTGAATTGCTGTTTTTTTGCCTATTTTAGTGTTTCCAAGAAAAGGAATATCAAACGGAGTCCAAATGGAATGAAACCTTTAGGAGCGATCTTTTTGGAACAAACGAAATCCAGGAGACTTGGAGTGGATGTCAAGAAGCAGCCGAGGCGGCCACAAGGGTGTCTGGCGCGCCCTAGGGGGGTAGGCGCGCCCCCCACCCTCATGGCCCCCTTGTGGCTCCCCTGACCGACTTCCTCCGCCTATATATATATATATATATATATATATATATATATATATATATATATATATATATATATATATATATATATATATATATATATGTACCCTGAAAACATCCAGGGGCACCACAAAAACCTATTTCGGCGCTCCGCCGGAGGGGGGATCGACCATGGAGGGCTTCTACATCAACACCATAGCCTCTCCGATGAGTTGTGAGTAGTTTACCACAGACCTTCGGGTCCATAGTTATTAGCTAGATGGATTCTTCTCTCTCTTTGAGTCTCAATACAATGTTCTCCTCAATCTTCTTGGAGATCTATTCGATGTAACTCTTTTTGCGGTGTGTTTTGTCGAGATCCGATGAATTGTGGGTTTATGATGAAGTTTATCTATGAGAAATATTTGAATCTCCTCTCAATTCTTTTATGTACGATTGGTTATTTTTGCAAGTCTCTTCAAATTATCAGTTTGGTTTGGCCTACTAGATTGATCTTTCTTGCAATGGGAGAAGTGCTTAGTTTGGGTTCAATCTTGTGGTGTCCTTTCCCAGTGACAGCAGGGGCAGCAAGGCACGTATTGTATTGTTGCCATCGAGGATAAAAAGATGGGGTTTATATCATATTGTTTGAGTTTATACCTCTACATCATGTCATCTTGCCTAATGCGTTACTCTGTTCTTATGAACTTAATACTCTAGATGCATGCTGGATGGCAGTCGATGTGTGGAGTAATAGTAGTAGATGCAGGCAGGAGTCGGTCTACTTGTCGCGGACGTGATGCCTATATACATGATCATGCCTAGATAATCTCATAACTATGCACTTTTCTATCAATTGCTTGACAATAATTTGTTCACCCACTCGTAATACTTATGATATCTTGAGAGAAGCCACTAGTGAAACCTATGGCCCCCGGGTCTATCTTCTATCATATAAGTTTTCCATCTATATTATTTTGCAATCTTCACTTTCCAATCTATATCATAAAAGTACCAAAAATATTTATCTTATCTTATTATCTCCATCAGATCTCACTTTTGCAAGTTACCATGAAGGGATTGACAACCCCTTTATCGCATTGGTTGCGAGGTTCTCGTTTGTTTGTGTAGGTACGAGGGACTTGTGAGGAGCCTCCTACTGGGTTGATACCTTGGTTCTAAAAAAACTGAGGGAAATACTTACGCTACTTTGCTGCATCACCCTTTCCTCTTCAAGGGAAAACCAACACAGTGCTCAAGAGGTAGCAAGAGGGATTT